>NC_056729.1:1367443447-1367743447 GCF_019279795.1 Protopterus annectens
GAACAGTCTTTTAGACTTTGCCTTTACATCTTCTGGAAAGTGATTCTGCAGATAAGAGTGCCTCCGATGCCTTGTTCTTTGCTATTTCAACTGTCCTCATAGGCCGGTCCACCTTTCCTCATTTTTTCCTGCACTTTCTTTTTAGGACTTAGACTTCTGCATCCCACCACCAACCTTTTCTCGTACTTAATTCCAAACTGACTCAGTCACATTTGAGTTCTAGTCCTCACACATGGCTGTTTTGAGGTGCTGCATTTTCTCAACTCCAACCATTAACTATTCTTCCTGTGGTGCGATAGTCCAGAGCATTTATAAAACACTGGAGGAACTAGAAACAGCAATAACAGAAGTCAGAGCAATAAAAAAAGGTTCAAGCACTGGAGAGAAAGTTACTGCAATAAGCATGTGCAGAAGTAAAGATCCCCACATTGTATTCTGAAATGGGAACAGGCAGACACCAGCGTCTCAAACTAGCAAGAGAATTACATGGAAACAGACTTGCAGCACAACATGGCAGCCATGCTCCGTGAGAAGTACATTTGAAACTGCATCTAAAACAGAATCTAAATGTCAAGTTAGCAGGAGAAGGAAATGCCCGAACTTAGGTTATGGAGTCACAGGTCACAAAATGAGTTTACTGGTCCACAAGCCTGACAGGTCTGCACAATTTTGCAACAACTTCAAAAAAGTTAATTTAAATTTGATGTGCACTTTATATTTTTATTCTTTTGATAACCAGGTGAGTGGATTGGTCAAGAGACCCTTTTAAGTCACAACCAAGGAACTGGTAGTAAATACAATATAGATGACATTATACACAACACAGAAATACATATATACAGCTGTAAATATTAGTATTTCACAATGTTATTTGACAAGCATCCAGATTTGGCGATTAGTCATTTCCTAATGTGTAAAAACAGGTCACTTTTGCAAGTCATATTTTAACAAGGGTCCCAAAAGCACCACCACTCCGCATTCTTTTGATGGCAAGACTTAAGCGCCTTTTTTGAATTCTAATATGGACTGGAGATTACCTTCTGAAAGTAGGTGGTTCCAGGTAGCAGCACCAATTCGAGAAAGCTTTTACTTATAACACTTTTGAAAGGAGGTCTCATTAAAGTGCTATGTCCCTGGGTATGCCTGAAGAAGCAATTAGGATCTCTACTGGATAGCTTGCACTTCAATGGGAGGGCAGTATTCCACATTTAAGACTCAAGAGAGACACCAGAGTAGAAATGTGGCACATAGCCTAGTATGAACCTATGAAAATGCAATTCACTGTTATCTGCCCTAGGGCATTTATACGCCTAGCCAGAACATGTTTGGCTTTCGCCACACATTTTAAATTAATTTTGCTACGCCCTTTTTTGAGGTTAGTGTACTGTGCCTCTAACAGTGACATAGAAGTGATACCCGGGGTAAACCTACAATCTCCCATCCACTCATCAAGATTCCTCTTGAAGAGAGTCAATGAGGGACTCTGCCTAACCTGGACTGGGACTTTATTCCAGAGTGAAGGGAGCCTCTGGGTTATGAATCTGTCCCTCCAGCATGCCCTATTTCAGTGCTGAGGTTTAAGTCTCTCGAGCTTGTAGCTCGATAGGATTTGGATTTTCTGAGGTGCAGCATGTCCATTAATTCCGGGTTGGACATGGCTTTATAAGTCAGGCACAGATCGCCTCTGAACAGGCGGTACGCCACTGAGTAGAGCTGGAGTTTCTTTAACCGGGCAGCATATGGCATCTGTTTGAGCCCTTTGATCCTCTTGGTGAGGTACTTCTGGGGTCTTTCCAGTTGCTTGCAGGTGTCTGGCAAGGTACATCCCAAAAGGGGCATTGTACTCAATTATGGGCCTGATGAGGGATGAGTAAAGAGGCACGATGACCTCCCCTGATCTAGATGTGAATCCCTTCATGATTAGGTGGGCTATATAAAATATTTTTCTAATCACTTTGGCCACGTGGTTGTCAAATGAGAGATTGCTATCAACTTGGGTCCCCAGGTCCCGAATTACTTCTTCTGTACTTAATGGATTACCACCTATGTGGTAATTTGTGGGCACTTTTTGCCAAAGGGGATGACTATACACTTTTTGGCATTTAGCTTGAGGCCATGGCTCTGGCACCAGTTGTCTGTTTCTATGAGGCCCTTTTGGAGGATGCTTGTGTTGGCTGGAGTCTATTATGGCGCCCAGTTTGCAGTCATCTGCTAACTTGGTCAGCCACAGTCCTTCCGTGTTGGCCTGTACCTCCCGAGAAATATATACCGAACGAGAGGTCCCAGGACTGAGCCTTGTGGGACGCCACCTGTAACTGGTTTGGAGTCTGACATGGCTCCAGCAATTCTAACCATGTGGGTTCTGTCCTTGAGCCAGTTTGCAACCCATCTACTGACATAGGGGTTTATATTTAAGCTGGTGAGCTTATCTATAATACCAGAGTGGGGTATTGTATCGAAGGCTTTTGCGAGGTCCAGGTAGGCTGTGTGGACCACCTTCCCCTCATCGATGGCCTTGGTAACGGTTTCAAAGAAATCAACCAGGTTTAAGAAGCAGGATCTGCCCTTAAAGCCAAACTGGGTAGGATCCAGTGTCTGTAGGTCCCCAATATCTTTATTTATGGGGTCCATGATTATCCTTCCCATAGCTTTGCAGACCAAGCTAGTCAGGCTTATGGGGCGATAGTTTCCAGGATCTGTTTAGGCACCACCTTTGTGGAGAGGGACCACAGTTGCTGTACGCCACTCTTTGGGTACATATCCTGTAGTAAAGGCTGAGATTGAACAGTAGTTTTATGTTTGGGTTTAGCTCTTCTTGGAGTTCATGTAGGACGCAGCCCGGGACACCGTCTGGTCCCATTGATGCTGTGTTTTTGCTTTGGAGAGGGCGGCTCTTACCCGAGCATCTGAGATGTCAGGGGGGCAGCACTCTGCTGGGATAGATATTTGCCCTTTTGGTGGGGATGGGGGTTTGCTGAACCTGTCAGCTAGGATGTTGGCAATTTCTGTGGGTTCAGTGCATTTGTCATTTTGGACCAATTCTGAGCATATCTGGGAATTACCATCCAGGTTCCTAACATAACTAAAAAAAGCCTTGTGATTATCCTTAGTGTCCTGTGCAATTTTTCTCTCGAAGCTGGCCTTACGATTTTATGAGTGCCCGTAGTTTTTTGCTAATACTGATCAGAGATGCCTTCCCTTTTTGGAATTTTGCTCTTATTTAGTAGCTTCCTCCTCCTATTGTATAGTTTGTTTATGGCTGGGGTCCACCAGACAGGACGTCTGCCTTTGGAGGACTGGGTCTTGGTTTTTATTTGGGATCGCATAATCCATGCATTCCTGAAGGTGTTCATAGAATGCATTTATAAAGGATTCTGCGGTCTGGGCTGTATTTTCCACAGGCCCGGGGGCTTTGAAGGAGTCCACCTCAGTACTGAGGAGTGTGAAATTTGCTTTAGAGATGTTTTTCACTGTGGTTTTCTGGGCAGGGGGTGGTGTCGGGATGTGAATATCCAGTGAGATTAGTTTATGGTCTGATCTTACCAGTGAGGGATACACTTCTGGAGTCCCCATGTTGGCGATGATCAGGTCCAGTACGTTTTCCCTCTTGTGGGAGTGGTAACAAGTTGTTCCATAGCATTTGAGTTTATAAATTCTTTGAACCTTTGGGCTAAGGTGTTCTGGGAGCATTACGCTAGCTCCATGTTTGGGTAGTTGAAGTTGCCCAATATAATGGTGTTCGGAGAGACCTTCATATTTTCCAGTGTTCTCAGGAAGGCCGAGTGGGGATCCTGGGTTAGGGAGGGTGGTCTGTAGCAGGCTATAAACTGGAAGGCAGTTTTACCCACTGTTAGTTGCACATGGATAGTCTGTTGCTTTGTGCTGTGCCACCAACCTGGAGGTGTGGGTATCTTTGACGAATATTGATACTCCCCCTCCTTTTGTGGGTGGGTCCAAGTTTTGGGGCCAAAAAGCATGGTATGAGGTATAACCTGGTAGTGCTGGTGTGCTCTCGGGAGCCTTGAACCAGGTTTCTGTTACTGCACAGATATTGATGTTCTCCATGCTAAGGAGAGTTTCGAGTGCGTGCATCCTGAGGTTTAGACTTCTGGCGTGGAGTAGCATTACTCTTAGTTTCTTATCCCTTATGATACCTATGGAGGTGGGTTTGTCTTTTGAGCCTTGCCTAAAAAAGGCACTACAGGGGTAGCAAGAGCCTTTGTCAATATCCGAAAGCCCAGGGGTGACAGGTGCAAGCCGTCCCTAGCGAAGCATCGTGGCTTGTCGAGCATGTCATCCCAGGCTGACAGGCATTGGATCCCCTTTGAATGACACCAATACTTAAGCCAATTGTTGAAATTGATCATCTTGTCTTCATATTGCGGCATCATTCTTGGCGAGTGTAAGATGCTACTCGAGGTCAGGGTCATACCGGCCTGGGCCACATGCTCAGAGAGCTTCTCTGTCTCTTTTCATGTAGTCCAGGGAGGTACGTCTCAGGTCATTCACACCAGCATGGACAATGACAGAGTCATATTTGGACTTGCCTTGGAGTGACCCAAGTGCTTGTGTTATGTGGCGGATCCTAGCGCCCAACAGGCAGCTCACCGTGACCTTCTCCCTGTTCAGCCTGGTGAGCGGGACGTCAGTGTGCCTGACGATAGAGCCACCTATCACAAGTGTATCAGGTGTGTTGTTTAGCCTTAAGGGCTGACACTGTTCGGCACACTGACTTTGTGAGCTATGTGTTGCACGTGTTTTGTTTTGGGGTAGCGGTTGCTTGGGTGTCTGCTTTGGCGGTCTCTGCTGCTTAGGCAGAGTTTTATTTAGAGCCTCAGAGTATGTTTTTGTGTGTTTATGTGCTTGGTTTGCTGTCGTGGTAGGTCTATGTGAGACTGGAATTGTACCGAGTGTGGTTTCCTTCTCCTCCTGACTGGTTATGCCAGTACTGAGTTGAGAGAGCTTAACCTCCAGTTTGGCT
Source organism: Protopterus annectens (assembly GCF_019279795.1). Lineage (NCBI taxonomy): Eukaryota > Metazoa > Chordata > Ceratodontiformes > Protopteridae > Protopterus > Protopterus annectens. The sequence goes on from NC_056729.1 coordinate 1,367,448,429, forward strand.
ATATGGATGCATCTCTCACATGTGTTGGAATTTGTTGGGACGAGGAGAGGGTTGTCCGTGTACATGAGGCAGTTGTAACATTGCCTCAAGATTCCCAGATTCACCAGCTGGACCGGAGAGAAGATTGACAACTGACCTTTGGACATGCTAGAATAGTATTGGGAATTCCTTTATAATTGGGAAAAGAAAAAAAAAAAAAAAAAACAAAACAAAAAACTTAAATGCAATGTGCTACAAGTAACTTAAATGCAAAAACGACAAACAGTAACTTTCTTTCAAGTGAAACAAGGAAATGAGTGCAGTAAGCAATGCAGATATCAATAGGGATCCACAGAAGCGCTGAAAAGCTGCGTTTTAGGTGGCATTAGCATTTCAGGGAAATAAGCAAACAAGCATTCAAACAGAGCTAGATTCAGCAGGCCTGGATCTAGTCTATGCTACAGCAAGCAAGGTGTACCAATTTCAGTAAGAAACAGTCAAAATATGCAGGCACTATAAGCCTTTAACCAGAAATTCCCAGCTCAGAAGTCCAGCCTCTCCTCCCACAAGAGTGCAGACCATGAACCTTCTTAATGTAAAATAAGTGGCCTGAAGCCCAAGTGCTTAAACCAGAACGAACACACTTTTAGAATAACTGACACTGAGCCCTCACTCAGCAGTTCCCAACTTAGAAGGATGCAAGCTACCTGTCCTGCCACTACAGTGCAGACCACAAACTTTGGTAATGTAAAAGTTGTCTGAAGCCCAAGTGCTTAAACTAAAAGGCTTACAATGAGTTACACCAAGAAGTAATAAATACAACCGAGTACTTTTAAGATGATGCAAAAGCAAAATAAAGTAGGAAGAAACAAATACAGTAAAAGCAGATAAAAAAAAAAAAATAAATTAAATTTTCAGAAAAGTAGTAAAAACAATTTACATGGGGCGGCCATGGTGGTGCAGTGGTTAGCATTGCTGCCTCACAGCAAGAGGTTCTCCGGTTCGATCCTCGGCTGGGGTGCCTTCTGTGCGGAGTCTGCATGTCCTCCCTGTGGTCGCGTGGGTTTCCTCCGGGTGCTCCGATTTCCTCCCACATCCCAAAGACATGCTGCAGGTGGATTGGACACTCTAAATTGGCCCTAGGTGTGCGTGTGCCTTCTGTGGAAGGTTGGGCGCCGGGCTGGCAACTCGACACCGTAACACTCCACTGCCATTCAATGTGCAGACATGGTGATCTGCTGTGGCGACCCCTAACCGGGAAAAAGCCGAAAGAAGAAGTAAAAACAATTTACATGCAATGCAAGCTGGCACACTAGTATGTAGCAATATTATTCCACACACAGTTTGAAAAAAAACGTAATTAAATTAAAAAGGACTAAAAGCAAGTGCAGAAAGGGTTTATTAGATAGAATGCAGTAAAAAGATGGGACTGGGGGAAGTGTCCTAGATCAAATTTACAGTGAGGTGGGCACTGCAAAAGCCACCAAATTTAAACTACAACCAAGAACAGGGGGGGGGGGGGGGACAGTTTCAACAGAGCTAGATCCGAGGAATCGCAGTCCAATTTATAAAACCACAAAAAAATGCAGAAAATATACTTAAATCAGCTTATGTCCAATTGATGTATGTAGACAAATCTCAGTAGCAAGCAACTATTTAAAATGATTACTAGAAATGTAACCAACACAGATTTTAATGTTATCAGAAACCCCCCAAGCTAATTAACACAAAGGAATTTCAAAGCAGTTTCAAAGCAGTCTAACAACTACTGCAGAGCTTCAGAGACGCACAAGACAGTTTCAACAGAGCTAGATCTGTGGAATCACAGTCCAATTTATAAAACCACAAAAAATGCAGAAAATACATCAGACAGGAGGGCAAAACCGGCAATTTTGTTGTCCAGGATTTAAAGTTTGTGTACTGTGGGAAAATTGGATGCATACAATTGGTAGGCCATATTAAAGTTTAGGGATCAGGAGGTTCCTTGCAGTGGCTGTCCTAGCAGTGTGATTAACATGCAGATATCTCCTATAACCAAGTTATAAGTTGAGATTGCATACAGCTAACTCTGTGCATCAGTTTAAAAGTTTAGGAAGGGTCAAGGATTAGTCCTAGATATTTTTGCTCAACACTGGTTAAGAAATTTTTGCTTAACACTGGGGAAGACATTTATCTTCAATAACCATTTGACTTTAAGGTAGATTCTTAAGGGGGAGTAGAACAGCAGGATACGGTTTTGACTGCGGTTTAGCTAGAGCTTTGTTTTCAGCCGTCCAGGAACAAAGCTGCATAAAAAGTGTATTACAAGGTTGATGTAAAGTCTTACAACTTTCTAGAAGTAGAAAGTCAACTGCATACATAACTAGTTTAAAACTTGGAAGACGATATGCAAGGTCATTTAGGGAGAGCAACAAAAGGCCTAAAACAGATCTTTGAAAACTCTATTACTCAGTGTACCAATGTCAGAAAATGACTTAGCCTCCAGAGTTGAACCTTGCAACTTTGTGGTTTAATAAGTTGTGGACAACTGTATCAAAGGCCCTGGGCACATCAATGCAGACACCAGCAGTCAGGAAGCCATCAGTGCTCTACACCAGTGACTGAACAGAAAAAATTCACTTGTCAAAAATCTAAACTATAAAGCTCAAATTAAGCATTTTTTAAAAGACATGGGAGAAACGTGCAATGTCATGTCTGATCATGTTAGTACTTTTATACTTAAGTTTATCATGTATGGGCAGGTAGTCAAACTGCTTAGTTGGGTGCACATGGAAGCATTTTACTTTCTCTGCTGAAGGCCAGGGAAGCCACCTCTTTACACTTAAAGGGCGGTTAGCAGGATTGCTTACTAGAAGACATCCCTTGAGAAAGGGAAGGAACAGGCAGTAAAGACAACCCAATGCAGAAAATGCAAAGCTGAAAAAGTAAAAAGCCTTGAGCCACCCATGACAGCTACTTAAAATGATGGCTCCCTCTCATAAGGGCTCTCACCCTAAGCAGCGAAAGTAAATAAAGTCAACTGGCCAAGACAGCCAAGGATCAGGATTTCAAAAGTGCTGAAGTATTCAAAGAAGGGTTTTGAGAGACATCTGACAAGACAAATGTCTTTCAACATTTTCAGAGTGCACTCAAAATTAGATACACAGAAACTCACTCAGTCACTGAAGTACAATAAATTTGTCAGCTTAGAAATACTGCATACAGAGGACAACTGCAGTGATATTATACAGGTCAGGAAAAGTGCAGCTATCCAAATTATGCCAAGTTAAAAAAATCTACGTCTTTGCAAAATGTTCAACTGTGTCACCACAATCTCCTATCTCTTGATTTAGAGAAACAATGTTTATAAGTGCCCTTAATCTTATTCTCATACACAAGTTATGTGGTCCTGGTTAATGCATACTTCAGCAAAGTCTAAAAGTGCAGCCAAGGAAGACATCAACAATACAATTCAAAGTCTTACCTCTTACAGATTTTGTATTTCCAAACAAGCTTTCTTAGTGTGTCCAACTCTGAGGCACTCAGTGGAACTAAATGTATTTCTAGAGATAGCTATAGATAAACAGTTCTGAGGTGGCAAGCCCACAAGAATGAATGAAAACTGAAAAGAAAAGCTGGAGACACTTTTCACTGTATCAAGCTTAGCCTGTCTCTTTCAAAGTGGTGTGGAAGCCTGGGTCACAAAACACTGGCAAATTAGGGTCTTGGCCCTCATTTTCATGGGGGGGTGCATAAGAGGGTTCATTCCAACTAACAGGATTAAGCTCCTCAGCTTCAATGGGAAGGCATACATTCTTGCTAGAAAGGAGTTTTCTTGTCTAATAATGAAACCCTTAATTCAGAAGGGGCAAGGCAGATTCTATCCTGTTAATAAAGCAATGACTTGGCTCTTTACCAAACCACAGATACTGAAAGATGAAAGGAAAGGAATCAGATCGGTATTAAATGCAAAATACCAGGGCCACTGCATCCATCTGTTTGAGAAGTGAGTGTTGTATCGGTTTTATCCTTTAAAAAAAATATTCAAGGTAAAATACAGGACTCACTTTATCATCCTCCCTCTTCCATTTCTAAATACAGAGGAATAGACAAGGTAGTCCGAGGATGTGATTATTATTATTGCTTTCAGATGTTTTTCAAGTCTCAAGTGACTTATCTAAATATCAAACAATCTCCAGAGTGCATATGAAAGACTCACTGCAGACTGAAAGAGATAGGAAGTCTGTACCTCCAAAATCAGAGGTACATAGATCTCTTCCCAATAAAAAAGCCACACACAGTGAGGGGACTGCAGCTGTTTCAAGTTGAGGCTATCTTAACTTGTTCAAGAGTGAAGGTAAGAGACTGGGAGCTAAACCAGTATACGGGTACAGACTACTGCAAACATTGTACTGGACTGCAAGGAGAACATAAGAAATGAGTCACAGGAAGAAATCTCTCAGTTTACACAAACAGTCCTCGAGGGATGCAGAAGACGAAGTAGTTAGCAAAAACACCAAATCATGGACACCATCAGTAAAAACTAGGTTCCTCTGCAAATAGCCAAGCTCCAATATAAAAGTTAAGCCAAGCAATCTGGGAGATTTCATGAGTACAGGCACTGCTTTCCTCTAGGATGAGAGAAGTAGATTAAGGTGGTGCAGGTACTATGTGGGGATACCCCCTGGATATTTTCTGTATGCAATTTTATCAGGCATTGCCAACTGGTAGGGGTGCTCAAAGCACACCCACGGCATACTGGAGGGATTACACTTCTACCAGACTGTTGCTTGAGAAAGGAAGTCTGGTCCACTTGCTCAAATTGTTACCAGAGCAGCACTCAAGACAGGTAATTTTGAAAATGGATGGAAATAATTTAATCATTCTGTCCAATTTTCAGACCTCTCAAAATGTACCCAATGAGAGCTGTTCATTTTGATCTGCAATAAACAGGAGGTTGGCGAGTGGCATAACGTTAAGGCATTTACCTCACAAACAAGCATAGGGTTATGGCATTTACCTCACAAACAAGCATAGGGTTAAGGCATTTACCTCACAAACAAGCATAGGGTTAAGGCATTTACCTCACAAACAAGCATAGGGTTAAGGCATTTACCTCACAAACAAGCATAGGGTTAAGGCATTTACCTCACAAACAAGCATAGGGTTAGAGTCTCACTAAAGGAAATGAACTAGACTTCATGATCCACAATGGCAGTTAGTCCAGTACTTGCCTATGATTATTAGCACACATTTCTTTAAATCTGTGATGAAGAACACAGAATTATCATTTCCCCAGAACGTTTTGCAAGTATGGAGAACTGTTATTAGCATCTATGTTAAATCATCGAATGCTTAAAAAAGCAAATGATGATTTATCGAACCCATGTAAGCAAAAGCTTACAATCTCAAAACGCTTAGAACAGAGATTTTCCGGGGGGGAAATCGCTGTTCCATAAAACCAAAAAAAAGTTTTTTTTTTAAACATTGCATAAAGTGGGGGGGTGTTGTCCCCATCACCACCAATGTGGGAAGCTGTGCCCCCCACACCCCCTACTTAAATATACCAACTTCGAGATCACACTACAGTGACAAAAACGGCAGCGGCCAAGTGCTTTTGCCAGGGAAAGAAATTCGCTTATATGCCGTTTTGCTATTTTGCCTTTTCGTGCTTTCAAGTTCAATCAAGACACATTCGAAAGAGTGTGTCTTCGATCATTCAATAGGAACCCGTTATTAAAGCATGCTGCTGAGCTTCATAACTGAAGTGGTTAGCAAGTGCTCCACATTGTGAGAGATACTGTTCCACATTTTGCAAATGAAGGTTTATATCTATAAAAGTTCTGTAAAGTTTCTGGTGAGAAAACTTAAAGTTAATGAAAGATGCTACAAAAACAGTACAGTGAGATCAGAAATTGCTAATACTTCTAATGAGTTTAGAGACCAGCTGAAAGAGCCACAAGAAAGCAATGTACAGCAGACTCCCCCTTAACCAGCTTTGCTGGGACCTGACCTTAGATTAGATAAATGGCTAGTTAATCATTCAAAAAAAGCATACAAAATAGCATTTATAGGTTATCATAAGGCAGTTTTTAACATAAGGATACAATATTTGTAGTAAAACTAAACTAGCATAAAATGGCAGCACAACAAGAATGGTGTTAACAATCCAAAACTCAAATGGCACTACACTTACTGCATTATAAAATACAATATTTCTTAGAAAACAATGATTTTATACAATATTCAATATTTCTTAGAAAACAATGATTTTCTACAATATTCATCTTAAACTGACAATGCTGTAACAAAATATATATATATATATATATATATATATATATATATATATATATATATATATATATATATAAGCACACAGCAACTCTACATTTATCACAGTAAAATTCTGACAAGTAACTTAGTGATAGAGGTAACACTATCGAAGCAATACAATCACCAGTTACAGAATGATAAAGACTCACCTAACCTGGTCCCCTTCCCATCCACAAGTGCAACCCCAAGATGATGGTTAGATTATTTGGGGAGGTGCAGCACTCAACATAACCCAGGGAAGACTTGAGAAGATTCCTTCTAAAATGAGTGAGACGTAAACAAAAGTACGCAAACAAGTTACATCTGGTCACTAGAAGTAACCAAAGTCGTAGGGGAGGTGGGGAGCTGAACACCCAAAATTGTCTAACAAAATACTTTAGAAAATAGGGAAGACATTCAGACAGATGCACCTCATCACTACAGGTAAACACTGATTAAAACAGTTATTTCCCCTTTGTTGACAGGGTTGGTCCCAAAGTTATGGCCTTAAACTCAATGCAAACAAAATATATCATCCCTTTCGGTAAAAGCAATCTTCCTGCTAACTACCACATAAATAGCAACACCCTAAGTATGCACTCTATGGTGAGACCTGAGCACACAGATTGACAGAAATTTTACCTTTGATCACAATGTCTCCACAGTGGTAAGAAGGGCATTCTACATCATTTCTCACACGCAAGGGCATTTCCTCCAGGAAAGAAGAGTTATAACCTCCCTGTACTCTTCCCTGATCAGGCCAATAAATTTAGTATAATGCCCCTTTTAGTTTGTACCTTTCCAGGCAACTGCAGCAATTGGAGAAACCACAAAGACTTTTCACATGGAAAACTCAAGTTCGTCAGCATCTGCTATACGGATAGTTTGAAATCAATGTCACTTTATTCTGTTTCATACAAACTACTCAAGAGGCGGTCTCTACCTTGCATACAAGGCAATCTCAGACACTGCTTTATTGGAAATGCTGCATATCCGCAAGTCAAATGATGCACAGGTTACTAGCTCTAAAGACCTTAACCTGGTATGTGACATTAATAGAACCTATTGCAGGGTCAGATTGGTCTCCCAGAGGATACCACACCTTTGGAATAGACTCCCACTTCATGGCAAACCCTCATTGGCCATCTTCAAACAATTTAGACAATTGGATGGGTAACGGTAAATTCACCCCAGGGGATCCATTTCCATCCCTCTTGGACATGGGCATTAGGTGCTGATCATGGAAACAAGGAAAGAACTTTGCTAGGCTTGTAAGGGCCATTAGCCTAATAACTTCCTATGATTCTATGTAGCCCCAGCAGACTAGTGTCTTAATTTTTACAAAAGGCTTGGTGATATCTAAAGTGGCACGAGGAAATTTAGCCATGGCACACAGGAACTATATGGGGAGTTCCCGTGTGCCATGGCCAATTTTCCTCTTGCCATTTTCATGAAATTGACACTAAGCAAAAACTCGCCTGGTTTAAAAAAAAAAACTGCATACAACGCAAGCGAACTTAATTCTTGCTTTAAACTTACTGAAAAAACATCTACTAAAACAGCATCTCCCAAAAACAATTTGCTTACCAGTTCATAACTCCGTACATCCAAATAACTTAGTGTATTACAAACCTAACTTCTCCTACAAACACTTGCATATATACTAACACTTCATAAAGAGAAGTGCAGAAAAATTCTATGTGGGTTTAAGACATTCGAGATCCAACGACAAACAGTATTTAAATATAACAGCAACACTTTTTCACTTTTGCAGCGTTTAAGCTACAAGTACATTTAAGTAACGCTACTTAAAAATGTTCCCAGCATTGGAGTAAAAAAATGTTCCTAGTACGTTTTGTGTGATGATTCATAAACACAACCTCCACTAATCTAAAGCACTTCCTAGAACTAAGCAGCCTTATGGGTTAAATAGCGTAATTCAAACCAAAAAACCTCCCGTGCTCTATCGCCTTACCTTGGAAGCTCTGCCCTCCATTCTTCTTTTCATATTGTGCCATCATCCCAGTACTGATGCTACAGGTTGGAGGCAGCAAGTTGCTGCTGGTTTTGGTCCATTTTCTCAAGCTCAGTTCATCGACTTACTATGCCAGTTTTACTTCTTCCCGAACAAAAGAAATCATAGTTGTTACACTTGTACACTTAGCGTTCAGTTCCTAGATATGAAAAACTCCACTTTCGCTCTTAAACTACCAGACTTGCTCTCCAACACCTGTGAAATACGCCTTACGAACACTACCAATAGGACTAAGAACTTCACAGTGGAATATTTAAAGTGACAAACGCACACCAACGTTTTAAATGGAAGAGAAACAAAATATAAACTAATCTTGAGCAGGGCATAACTGATTCCTAGAATGACAGCCAGCACGCAAAACAAAAAACGAGCAAGAACTTCTCTTCCTCTTTAAATAAGTACTCTACCTGTTTCTCCCTGCCCGCAGCCATTTTAAAAGTGGTTACTAGCCGCTTTGGTCAGGGTACAGTAATCAAATACAGAAAAATGAGAAACATAGATCACGTCAAAACGCCAGGTACTAGACAACAGAAATCGAATGAGTTGATTCGATCTTTTGAAGTATTGTTAACGTTGTTTAATCTTTATGTCACACGTAAACAGGATTACGCTCAAATTTATTTATATCATATGGTGGCGTATATGTGGACAAGATTCTACTGCCATTGCATTGGGATCCTAACAGTAATGCTCTTTTTAATAGTATGAATGAGAAACACGGGAAATAACATAGTCCAGACAATTGGAAGATGAGTAATTTAAACCCGTCTGTACGATATCGGTCACATGCTGCCTGTTTTGAACCTTAATATGCTAAAATGCGTTGCTGACCTCAGTCTTCGTTTTCTTTAAGATGCTTTTCAGTAACGGATATAAAGAAATGTTTGCTTCAGTTAGGGTTGCCACCTTCTTCAATCTCCAAAGTGGATTTTTTTATGGAAACGTGTATGGCTTTCAACATTTCCTCTTCGTAATGTGGAACAAATGGTCAAAATATGAATAACGTAGTTACTTTATACTTATAAAACAGTATTTTAATACAAGTATTGTTCATACTTTCAAAGCGTACCACATTATGAGGAACATGCCTCAGTTTGGTTCTTAAAAGATCTATGTTCGCTGTTCCACACTGGAAATATTTATTTTGCTTAACATTTATGGGAAATAATACTGACATATATTATTCACGTATTTATTCGGTAACCGGGTTAGTGGACGTTTTTCAGACTCAGTGTGGGTGCATATTTAGTTAAATTACTTGATTAAAGTCATAGGTAGGCAATGGTAGATGAAGGAATCGAACCCAGTACCGATGAACTACAAGAAGCAGCTCCTTAAGCTTTTGCACCAACTGCTAAATGAAACAATACCGTACCTCTCAACTGTTGCAAAATTTCAGAGATGTCCTGAGTATGGTTCAAAATGTTGCTCTGGTTCTCGATCCTCCTTAAAATCGGTGATTTAGGAAAGAAAAGCTAGTGGACTGGCCATAAATAAGGATAATAATTAGAATTACTCAACTTTTTTATTTCAGAAAATGCCAGTTAATTTACTTTCTCTTATTCTGTCAACTACTCAAGTTAATAGTTGTAACATTTTTAAATGATTTAAGTGTGATAATGAGTCTGACTAAATAGTCATGGTAGATTGCTAGAAACATAAACTAGACTGTTGCTACAATAAAATACTGAGATTTGCCACTGACTGGAGGGCTGCTTTGGTACAACGGTTAGCGTTGCTGCCTCACAGCAAGAGGTTCTGTAGTTCGATTCTTAGCTATGGTGCCCTCTGCGCAGAGTCTGCGTGTCCTCTGTGTGGTGACGTGGGTTTCCTCCGGGGTGCTCTAGCCTTCTCCCACATTCCAAAGACATGGAGTAGGTGGATTGGACACTCTCTAAGTTAGCTGTAAGTGGGAGTGTGTGTGCATGAGTGAGTGGTGCGAATGAAGTACTGCGGCAGGGCTAACCACCTGGCGGTGTGGAAGTGACACCCTGACCCCACGTGGAAAATAGGAAAAGGGGTTGAGGATGGATAGCTCGATTTTTCCCTGGCGAAGCAAAAATGGCGAGCTTCAATGTCATGGTTCTCAACACTGCACTTGGGGCCAGTAATATTTTTTTGTCTTGGTATAACATTAGCAACTGATTTTATTTGTAAAGCGTGTGCACTTTGTCTTTATGAAAGTCTAAACAGAGTCTTTATTAGAGTTTAGAATGTGTTTTCCTTTTGCTTTTAATAATTGACCCCCCCCCATAGAGCTAGTAGCCAATCACAGCCTTAGGACACCAGGAGTCCAACCAATTTCAGATTTCACTTGAATCTTACTAAGGAGCAAAGGCTAAACATTTTTGTCAAGATAGTCTTTATTAGCATTACCGCTTTCACTGTCACCAAAAAAGTCTTACTTATACCCTGGCTTTTGTACATTGGCAAAGACATTGTCCACCCATATAGTGCCTATTTAGGTAATGTCAATCTTTAAAAACTTCAAACTTAACAAAACAGAACCTGGATAACATAAAGGTGCTGCTTCTCAACACTTCAGTCTCAACTAAAAAAAATTCCTCCGTAAAGGAAATAGCTTGTCCTGGAGTGCACAATATACACATCCCCACAGAAAGGTTGTTCAGGACCATTGAGTGCATCACGGTTTCAACACCTGTCACACATTCAGGCTTACCACAGTAGACAAAGCACTAAAAGTGGCAGTGTCTCTATATTCTTAATACAAAACTTCACATTCAAATTCTCTTGAGACAGGGTAATGACCTGGAATTCCTCCACATCCAACTTACCATAAATAAAATCCTTTATCACATTATAGCTAATTGTAGGACCCCACTGGCCCATACCTCGTACCTGCATATTATGGGGTCATTATGCATTAGACTAAACACTATTCTAGGAGACTTGAACTACCCCTCCATCAACTAGGAGACTTGTACATCCCTTAACATGTATGCCTAGATATTTCAGGACTTCATAAATACAAACTTTCTTCTTACACATCATCTAAGGGTAATATTTTTAGGTGATTCCAATTATAGGTTTACAGGAGATTATTAGGCTAATGGCCCTAGAGCCTTTACAAGCCTAGCAGTGTAATGACCCGAGTTGCCTTATTGACCATATTTAGATGGTCACTTTTAGAGCAATTCTTTGATCAGCACCAAATGCCACTGTCCATGAGGGACATAGGTGCCACCCCTGGAGCGAATTTACAGTCACCCATCCATTTGTCAAGGTTGCACTTGAATAGGGTCATTGAGGAGCTCTGCTTCACATGGAGTGGGAGCTTATTCCAGAGGTGCGGTAATCGCTGAGAGATATATCTGTCTCTCCAGCATGTTCTGTTAATGTTATAGGCTAGGTTGAGATCCCTAGAGCGAGTTATTCTTGTCCTACTTGATTTGCGGCTGTGCAGCATTTCCATTAGGGTAGGGTCCGAGGCTGCTCTGTAGGCCAGGCACAGGTCGCCTCTTAGCAGCCTGTATGATGCAGAGTACAGTGATAGGGCTTTCATTCTTTCCATGTATGTCATGTTTTGGAGGACCCGGATTCTCTTGGTTAGAAACCCCTGGTCTCCCTAATTGCTACAGATGTCTGGTGAGGTGCATACAGAAGGGAGCATTGTATTCAGTGGTCTGATAAGGGTCGAGTACAGCAGAGCTATAACCTCCCTATTCTTGGATGTGATGCCCTTATTTAAGAGATGCGTGTTGTAGAATGCTTTTCTTACCACTACATGGTGATCGAAGTTTAGATTGCTATCAACCTGTGTTCCCAAGTCTCGCAACATTGAGTTTGAGCGTAGAGGAGTGATATCTTTATCATAATTAGCAGGGGCTACTTCTTTGACAAAGGGGATAATGAGGCATTTTTTTGCGTTGTGTTAGTCCATGAGCTTGGCACCAATCATTTGTCTGTTTCAGCCCTTTCTGTAATAAGTTAACATCATTGGGGGACTGTAAGACTGCACCCAGTTTACAGTCATGTGCAGACTTGGTAAGCCACAGGCCATCTACCTTCACCTGAACTTTAGGGAAATAGATTCCAAATGGAAGAGGACCCAGCATACCTTGTGGTATCCCACTGGACTGGTAACTAGTCTACCGGTTGAGGTGGACTCCCCAACTTTGACAATGTGCGTTCTGTCGATGAGCCAGTTTGCTACCTGTCTAGTAATGTATGGGTTAATCCCCAGCTGGGAGATTTTCTCTGTGATACTTGAATGTGGGATCGTGTCATAGGCCTTGGCTAAATTAAGATAGGCAATATGTACTGTTTTGCCCTCATCCAGGGCTTTGGTGGCATTCTCAAAGAAGTCCAGTAGGTTTAATAAGCAGGATCTACCCTTGGCAAAATCATACTGGGTTGGGTGAAGGGTTTGAACGTCACCTATATCCTTCTGGATAACGTCCATGATGATTCTTTCCATGGCCTTGCAGATAAGGCTGGTTAGGCTTATGGGTCGACAGTTCCCAGGGTCAGTTGATGGACCCCCTTTGTGCAAGGGGATTACTGTTGCTGTTCTCCACTCTGCGTGGATAAAGTCAGTTCTCAGACTATGGTTAAAGAGAGTGCCGAGTGGTTCCGCTAGATCTTGTTTTATATTGTTTAGTAGCAGCCTGGGATGTTATCTGGTCCTACAGAGGCCGTGTTTTTGCCCTTGGAGACTGCTTGTATGACCTGTTCTTTGGAGATGTTCGGTAGAGGACTGGTGTCAGGAGTGCTTTGGGGTATGTCTGGTGGGGAAAGGGAGATGAAGTTATTGCCAAATATTTGGCTAGAGGGTTGGTAATTTCTTCAAGTTCAGTTTGAGTGGTACCATCCACTATAAGATCAGCACACAGTTGGGCGTTCCCTTTTAGGTTTCAGACAACATATGGGGAAGTGCAGTGATCCCTCGTGTTTGTGAGCACTAGGTCCAAGACATTTGAGCCCCTTGTGGTGGTGTGGACCAACTGCTCCAGGGCATTTCAATTAACAAAGTCCGGGAGCCTCATAGTGATCATGTTTGCACTTATGTAAGTTGCCCAGTCGATGGAAGGATAGTTGAAATCTCCCATGTATACTGAGCAAATCTCGCAAGTGCAGGTAGCTGGTGTGCTTCTCCTGGTTCATGGTAGGGGACTTGTAGCTAACGATGCTGTGGAGGGTACCTATAGTTAATTGAACCTGGAGTAGCTCAAGAGAATCGTACTGTTTCACCACTCTTGAGGTGTATTTGGATTTAATGAAGATGAATAAACCACCACTTCTGGTTCTTTCGCACTCATTTTGGGGTTTGAACATGTGAAAGGCATTTTGGCTTGCATGGCATGGATTGTCTCAGTGACTGCACAAATGTCAGCATCTTCCAAGTGAGAAGTGTTTCCAGGGAGTGCAGTTTACTGTTTAAGCTCCTAGCATTATGCAACATGACTGAGTCTGTCTTTATTGGGTTTTTATTTTTATGTCAGAAGTTTTGTTGTTTGGACATTGCCTGAAAAAGGCACTGTGGGGGAGGCAAGCATTTTTGCCAGTAAACAAAAGCCTTAAGGAGACAGGTGAAGGCTATCTCTGGCAAAGCAGCATGGTCTGTCGACCATGTCTTCCCAGGCAGACAGATATGGGAAATACCTGGAGTGACACCAGAAGCTAAACCCATTATTGAAATCAATCATTTTTTGTCTGTATTGTGGCATCATCCTAGGTGAAGATAGAATGTTCCTTAGGGCTAGGGACATACCTGCCTGGGACACACAATCTGAGAGTTCAGTCATGTCTCTCTTCATATAGTCCAGAGAGGTATGTCTCAAGTCATTTACACCAACATGTACTATGACAAAGTCATAACGGTACTTGTTGCTGAGCGACTTGAGTGCACACATGATTTGACAGATCCTAGCACCTGACTGGCAGCTGACCGTGACCTTCTCCTTGTTCAGCCTGGTGAGGAGGACATCTGTGTGTATCACTATTGAGTCACTTATACCCAGAACATTAGGTTTTGAGGTGTTTTGCCTTAAGGGCTTAATTGGTGAGATAATGATTATGTGTTATGTGTAGTGGTGGATTCTGTTTGTGTACCAGTATGTGTCTGTTTGCTCTTGGGAGTTCTCTGGTCTTTTGGTAGGTGCTTAGTGAGTACCTCAGCGTGTGTGAGTTTATGTGTCTTGAACTTATCTTGTGTGAGAGGGGAGTTGTGTGTGCCGACAACCTGTTGTATGTCTTGTATGTTGTTATGTGAGAAGACTTATTCTAATTTCATGATATAGTTACATCTCTCACATGCTATGTTTGTTTGCTTTAAGAGCAGTTGGTTGTCAGTCCAAACATGACTGGTATTTGGAACTGTTCATAATTCCCTCCACCTTAATTAAAGCCCCAGTTCCACTGAAGAAAAGCAACCCCAAAGCATGATACTGCCACCACCATGCTTCACCATGGGGATGGTGTTCTTTTGGTGATGCAAAGTGTTTTTGCACCAAACGTACCTCTTGGAATTGTGGCCAAAAAGTTCAACCTTGGTCTCATCAGATCATAACACATTTTCCCACATGCTTTTGGGAGACGATGTATTGTTTTGCAAATTTTAGCCACTCCTGGATGTTTTTCTGTGTAAGAAAAGGCTTCCGTCTTGCAACCCTACCTCATAGTCCAGACATATGAAGAATATGGGAGATTGTTGTCACATGTAGTACACAACCAGTACTTGACAGAAATTCCTGCAGCTCCTTCAGTGTTGCTGTAGGTCTCTTGGCAGCCTCCCTGACCAGTTTTCGTCTTGTCTTTTCATCAATTTTGGAGGGACGTCCAGTTCTTTGCAACATCACTGTTGTCCATATTTTCTCCACTTTTTGATGACTGTCTTCACTGTGTTCCATGGTATATCCAATGCTGTGGAAATTTTTTTGTACCCTTCTCCTGATACTTTTCAACAATGAGATCCCTTTGATGCTTTGTAAGCTCTCTGTGAACCATGGCTTTTGCTGTAGCAGGCAACTGAGTAAATGTCAGGAAAATCCTAGTAGGACAGCTGAACTTTATTTGGGCTTAATCAGAGTCTCTTTAATTGATGGCAGATGTGTATCCAAGAAGACTGAATGATGTAATTAAATCAAAAGGTGCTTCAACAAAGTATTAATTTAAGGATGTGCATACACAACAAAGTATTAGTTTAAGGGTATGCACACTTATGCAACCAGCGTATTGTACGTTTTTTATTTTTTATATATTTTTCCCCTAACAGATTTGTTTTTCAATTGAATTGTACAGGTTATAGGTCACATTAAAGGTGGGAAAAGTTTTGAAATTATTTATTGTGGTCTCATTTTTTTATAACACAAAAAAACTGGCATTTTAACAGGGGTTTGTACACTTTTTATATCCACTGTATTGTAGTAACTAATGGGGATGGTCTAGATGGGCCAGGGTTTGCTTGTGAGACTAACAAAGGGGGCTGTTCTGTGGAGGGCTAAGGATGGAAGACTGCATCAGCATCTCAGAATGCACAACTGAGTTGCTTGCTAGGTAGCAATGCCAACTGCATTGCGCACAGAGAGGCAGTGGAGCTAAGGAGGGTCCTCTAGCAGATATCAAGGGAAAATTGTGTTTCTAAGTGTTTGCATCTGTACACTGTAGTGCTAAACCCCACAGCATGGTGTGCAGCTGCACAAACGCGGGGATTAAACACAAGCAATGGTAAATAATTTTAACACAAATTAACCAATAGAAAAGCCCATCAACCCTACAATAAGAAGACCCTTCTCCACCTTTGTGGGAGAAGTGTGTAGCCCAGGACTCATCAGAGTTGGTGATTGCTGGAAAAATGTTAAGTTTTGGGCTTTCCTATTGGTACATTTTTGTTAAAACTGTGTAACTTTGCTTGTATTTTAGCCAGAGAACTGGAGTGAATCTGAACTAAATCCAAATGCATCCACTGTCTTGAACTGTATTTTGCTTAATTGATGTTTCATTTTTGCTTTGTTTACTGCTGTGGCTGTTTTGGAATGATTTGAGGTTTCTTACATAGTTGTAATGGTGTTGGACCCTGCTCCATTTGCCCTCACTATGCTTGGGCTCACTTTGCTCCCCTGCTATACTTCAGTTTCCACCCACCCACACTCATCTGCATTTATACATTCCATAGATCTACCTACTCCTCCTCAGCTCCTAACACCACGACCCATCGTTGTTATCCTCACACTTGTATAAATCCTCATGTAGCCACCTTTTCAGAATCAAATACTGTTTCCCAAACCCCACACATTGTAAGCTAGGTCTCAAGTATAACACAAAGTGCAATGCGGCTTTTACGACACCTTAAACCCCAGAAGTATCTATAACAAAGTAGCAGAATTCTATGCCTGGAGAGCCTTCCACTCACTAGATATAGTAGTTGCTACTGAGATTTGGTTAAAACAAGATTTAAAAGATGGAGAGATTACATCCCTGAGTGTAATATTCTTAGAACAGATAGAAAATACAGAAAAGCATGAGGAGTAGGAATACTATTTGAGTTTAACAATTGGCTTAGTTATTGGTGTAATTCTAAGGGCATTTAATATCTGTCAACTTGGAAGGGCATGAACAACAGACCACTCTACTTTGCTAGGGTTGGTCTGCACCTGCCCTGCTAGGCATTTGGATATTGGCCAAAACATTTTCCACCCAAATAGTGCCTTTTTTAGGCAATGCCAATCTGATAAGTCTTCCAACATAGTAAATTCTATGCAAGATAAACTCCAGGTGTTGCTGCTCAGTGGTAGGAATCTCAACAAGAACCTTCTCTCCCTGGAAGCACTCCTCACCGTAAAGAGTGTTGACATCTGTGCAGTTACCAAGACATGGCAGAAAGCTACAGAAGGCACCCCAGCAGTACAAGGCTATTGCACAAGAAGAGACAAGAAGTGGAGGTATATCAGTCTACATAAAAGTAAGCACACTTCAAATCTGATCAGACAATACGACATGCCTGACCTATTCCATGTCCAACTAACCTTAGGTAAAGTCTAGTACCATATCCTTGCTAGCTATAAGTCCCAGTCTGTGATGCAGGATAACCAAACCACATACTTGAATGTACTGGAGTCGCTTGCAACTCAGCCCAACAACATATTCATAAGTGATTTCAACTATTTCACCATAAGTTGGAATACTTAACCACTAACATGTAGGCTCAAAGATTCCTGGATTTTGTAAATGCAAACACAGTAGAACAACTAGTCTGCACACCTACTAGGGTTGCAGATATCCTGGATATGGTACTCACAAATATGAGGGAGCATTGCACCCCTCCACTTGTGTAATGTCCTCACTGGTTAGATCAGATCACAAAGCTGTAACCCTTGAAATAAATGTAAAGGCTGAACTCCCAGCAAACCGCAGAACCTTTCATAACTTTTCCAAGGCTAACTACCTCCTATTAAGTGAAGACAGCTAAATTCCAAGCCTCCTCAAATTCAGAGAACATGGTGGTCTACGCAGAAGTGTTTATGGAAACCCTGTACAAGTATGTAAATAAATGCATAGAAACAGCAGTTCCAAACCGAAATAAACTTAGGACAAACTCAAAAAACAAGCCCCATTGGTAGACCCCCAGTATAAATAGGTTGTAAAAGAAAAGAAAGAAAATCCTGACCAAACATAGGAAGCGGTATACCCAAAAGACAAAAAAAAACTCCCTCATTGGTCTCAACAAGCAAGCCAGGAGATTAATCAAGTCCTCCAAGGCCAACTTCAAGGCAAAAATAACTTCCCAAGCTAAGGATAACCACGGGGCATTTTTTAGTTATGTATGCAAAAAGGGAACACCCAACAGTGTGCTGAACTAATACTAAATGGAATTTCCTATACTGAACCGGGGATATACAGCAGATTTGCTGTCCAATAAATTTAGCTGCAATTTCACCCCCCTCTCACCCCTGGTTCTCCCCAGGAAATACCCTGTACTGTTTCTCCCCCAACTACCACTAAAGAACAGGTCCTTACTGCACTCTCCAAAGATAAAAACACTGCATCAATGGGTCCTGATAATATCCCAGGATTTCTCCTACTTTTTTAATTTCTCCAAGTCTTTTGGGTTTCTAATACCATGATGGGAATGGACCCCATTCCTAAGTCAAAGTACGATTAAAGTTCATGATATTAGTATTGCTTCAGTCTTTGTTGTTAGCCAGAAATGCTCCCACAATGTGCCCAGTAATGACTCCTCCTGCAATTCATACAGAGTTACATGTATCAGTAACATATCTAAGTATGATTGTAAATTATTTTTTTATAGAAACATAGGAGATTACTAGGCTATCAACCCAGAGGTAATTTTTAAGCCTAGCTGTTTCAACCCAATGTAATACTGTAGAGGTACTGGTCAGTACCCAATATTTTATTTAGTGATGACTGCCCATGTCCGAGAGGGTTGTGGGCACTGTCCCCAATAAGAATTTACAGTGTCCCATCCATTCATTCACGTTCCTCTTGAACAGTGTGATAGAGATGCTGTGTTTCACATTAATTGGTAACCTGTTCCAAAGACATGGCAGTTGCTGGGATAGAAATCTGTCCCTCCACCATGTCCTATTTAAGTCCCTGGTATGGGTATCCCTAGACCCATTTGATTTTCGAATATACAGTAAGTTCATTATGTTTGGGTCTTGGGTTGCTCTGTAGCCCAGGCATAAGTCTCTCCTAAGAAGTCTATACGATATGGAGTATAATGACAGAGACTTTAGTTGGTCCATGTAAGGACATGCTGGAGGCCCTTGATCTTCTTTGTTAGAAACCTCTGAGGTCTGTCTAATTGCTGTAGATGCTCAGTATGGTACACACTGAATGGGACATTATACTTAATTATGGGCTGGATAAGTGCTGAGTATAGAGGGTTGTAACTTCTTTTGCTCACGAGGCGATGCCTTTACTAATCAAGTAAGCTATGTGGAAAGCGTTCCTTACAACGGTAGACACATGATGATCAAAGTTAAGGTCTTGGTCAGCCTGTGATCCCAGGTCCCTTACTACTTCATGGGTACTTAGGGTATTGTTATTGATTTGATAGTGTGAAGGGACATTGTGCTGAAAGAAATGATGATGCATTTCTTTGAATTCACTTTGAGACTGTGACTAATGCATCAGTCGTTGGTCTGTGTGAGACCATCCTGGAGTATACTGACATCATTTGGGGATTCAGTGATTGCACCTAGTTTGCAGTCATCTGCAAACGTGGTCAGCCGCAACCCTTTAGTTTTGAACTGAACTTCTGAGAAGTATATAGCAAATAGTAGGGGACGCAGCATTGACTCCTGTGGCACCCCGCTGGTAACAGGTCTGCTGGTTGATGTGTTGTCACCCACTTTGATAGTGTGTGTCTGGTTTGTAAGCTAATTGGCAACACATCATACAGCAAAGGGGTTTACATTCAGTTTGCTAAGTTTATCGGTAATGCCTGAATGTGGGATTGTGTTGAAAGCCTTTGCCCTGTTGAGGTATGCTGTGTGCACAGACTTGCCCTCGTCAGTGGCCTTGGTCACACTTTCAAAGAAATCTACCAGATTTAACAGGCAGGATCTGCCCTTCATGAAGCCAAATTGGGTAGGGTCCAAGGTTTTGAGGTCAGCTATATCTTTATTTATGAGGTCCATAATAATACGTTCCATGGCCTTACAGATGAGGCTGGTCAGGCTTATGGGTCTGTAATTCCCCAGGTCTGTTGCTAGGCCACCTTTGTGGAGGGGGGATAACTGTAGCTGTTCTCCATTCTGCAGGAACAAACCCAAAGGTTAGGCTATGATTGAAAAGGGTACTTAATGGTGATGCTAGTTCATGTTTTAGCCTGTTTAGAAGACAGCCTGGAATGTCATGTGATCCCATAGAGGCCGTGTTATGTGCCTTAGACAGGGCTTTGAGGACTTGCTCTTCAAATATGTAAGGTGGGGGAGTGTTTGTTGTAAGTTAGGAGGGGATAAGGGAGTGAAATTTTTACCAAATCTAGCCGCTAGTAGGTTTGCTATCTCAGTGGGTCAGTGTGTGTTATACTGTTGGCCACCAGCTTTGCACATGCTTGAGTCATACCCTTTAGGTAACATACATAGCTGTAAAAGGCCTTATGGTTATCCATGGCACTACTTGCTAGGTTTCTCTCAAAGGAGCTTTTGGACGATTTGACACGTTGCCTTATTTGCCTGTTAAGGCTGAGGAGGGTGCTTTTCCATTGTTGGCTCCTTGTCTTTGTTTTCTTGGACAGCAACTTTTTGCATTTATTTTAGAGGTTGTTGGTTAATGCTGGAAGTCCACCATGGCAGCTTGATTTTACTTGGGGCTCTGGCTGTGATTCTGTCTGGTACAACTGAGTTGATACAGTTATGCAAGTGATTGTACAGGGCTTTAGTGTAAGCTTCGCCATAGTTACCACTTTCAGCTTGGGGTGGGGCTTGGAATGCATTTATACCTTCCTCTAGGAGGGTATAGTTTGCCTTGGTGAAGTCTTTTGGTCTGATTTCACCCTTTTTGAGTTCTGGTGTTAGTGTCAGTTCAAAGGTGACTAATTTGTGGTCAGTTGTAACTGAGGTCCAGCAATTGCAGCAGTGCACCTGTTTGACATGTTGGTGAGGACCAGATCTAGAATGTTTGTTTCTCTTGTTGGGGTATGGACAATTTGCTCCAGAGCATTTGAATTTACAAAGTCAAGGAACCTTTGTGCTAGCGAGTTTGGGCTAGAGTAGGTTTGCCAGTTGATGGTGGGTTAATTGAAATCCCCCATAACCAGCATGTTTGGTAAAATTTGGATTGTCTTCAGTTTGGTTAATTAGGCTAAATGGGTGTCATGACCATGGAAGGAAATTTATAACTGGCTAGGACTTGAATGGGGGACTTACCCACTGTAACCTGAACCTGGAGTAACTCCATGGAGTTGTCCAGTCTAGATGTGAGATAAATTTATCTCTAATATAGATTGAAACATCACCTCCTTTGTTTTTTTACACGTTCCTTTTGCGGTCTAAATGTGTGGAAAGCATTGTAGCCTTGCAGGGCCAGGGTACTCTCTGAGGCCCTAAACCAGGTTTCTGTGACAGCACAGATATTTATATCTTCTACTGATAGAAGTGCTTCCAGGGAGTGTAGTTTTTTGTTTAAGTTCCTAGCATTTAGCAGCATGACCCTTATTTTGTTCTGATTGGTTAATTTCACGCCGGTAATGTTGTTTTCAAGACCTTTCATAAAAAAGGGATTATGGGGGAGGCAAGAGCCTTTCCCAACAGCAAAAAGGCAAAGTAACAAGGTTTGCTGACCATGGCTTCCCAGGCAGACAGGAAGTGGATCCCCCTTGGAATGACACCAAAAACTAAGCCAATTATTGAAATCATTCATTTTTTTGTTTATACTGTGACATCATTTTAGATGATAATAGTGTGCTGCTCAAGGCTAGGAACATACCTGCCTGGGACATGTACTCAAAGAGCTTGACCATGTCTCTCTTCATATAGTGCAGTGAGGTACGTCTCAGGTCATTCACACCTACACGAACTATGACACAGTCATAACGGTACTTGTTGCTGAGAGACCTGAGTGCATGTGTGATTTGGTGAATCCTGGCACCGGACAGACAGCTGACTGTGACTTTCTCCTTGTCCAGCCTGGTGAGTGGGACATCCCTGTGTCTCACTATTACGTCTCCAATGACAAGAAAACTTGGTTTTTGAGTGTTACGCCTTCCATGCATAGTGGGTGAGACACTGGTGTTGCTGTGTGTCACAGGTGCTGTGGAGACTGTGTTAGATGTAGCAGACGTGCGTTTTGGAGGACTCTGGTGTTTCAGTAAGCTTTTTGAGAGAACTTCTGCATATGTGGATTGACGTGTTTGATGTGTACTATGTGTATGAGTAGTGATACTGTGTGAATATGTAGTGGTGGGTGAGTTGACAACCACCGTGTTACTGTTTTGACTGAGAGAGAGCATGGATTCTAGATTCTTGGTGTAAATACATCTCTTGCACTCTGTGCTAGACTGTGTTATTAGTAGAGGGTTGTCTGTGTACATAAGGCAATTGCTTCACTTCCTCAAGAGACACACGTCAACAAAGTTGGCAGGAGAAACAAGGGTAGTCCAACTGTCCATAATGCTAGGTTGAAGACTGTTGCCATCAGGTGTGGCTTCATGGAGAAGTTTGTCAAATGGATATTTCTGCCTGGGCTTTAAGGGAAATTTTGTTAAATTTAACTGTCTGGCTTTGGCACACAATTGTGCGGCAGTGCACGGGGCTGCATGATGTGCAAACAAGCAGAAACCTACTCAGATGCAGGGCCTAAATGTCAGAAGGTAAAACTTGAAAAATACTCTTAAAATTCAAAAGTACCATTGAGCATGCTTATTCCAAGCGTAGACCAGCTCCCTTTTACTAGTCAGGTGTCAATCAAACACAATTCTCTTTACCCCAGGGGTCACATCTGTGTCACTGCTAGACAGGGGCACAGTAAACTAATTCTATTATATAAAGGGACCTTCATTGTGTCACTACTAGACAGAGGCACAGTATTCTAGATTTATTCTGCACATTTTTGTACCATTTCATGGGGTGGCAAAAGCCACATCACTATGGCTAGGCTTACAAATGCCCCAGGGCAGATAGCCTAGTACTATACTATGAAACTATGAAAAGTGCAGATAGGCCTCTTCCAATCAAAGATGGGCTGGAAAACATGCTCAGAATAAACAAACCACTGCAAACAGTTCCAGAAGCAGCAGGCTTGCATCTGGACTGTGCTACAGCTACTAGCAATCCTACTTTGTAGGAAACACTAGTGTGTGTTTAACACAGCAGAAAAATAGCAGTGAGACAGTGAAAAAAAAAACATTTAAAACAGCAGAAAATCAGCCAGGAGGCTCTAAAGAATGATTTAAACAGTTAACAGATCAGTTAATTAAGTACTGCTTCATGGGGAAACCAGAGCAGGCAGAACAGATTGCTTTAAAACAGTGAAATAATATCAGTAAATACTTAACAAACAGTGAAAACAACAAGAAAGCTTGCTAAACAGTGAGAAAACTCACTGAACAGTTGTTCCTGCTACTATTGGAACTGTCTGGGTTTCTTTCTTCCACATCGCCCTCGTTTCTGCCTGCATTTTATCACTTTGTGTCTCTCTCGAAGACATTGTAGTCACTGGGTGTAGCAAGTTCAATGATCAATGCTACTTTGTTTTCTTTTTATAGACTACTATATCTGGATTTCTCCCATCTTTTTTTTAACTGTTGGTAATGGGTGATCCTATGTGATATAAACTTCATCATTTTCTATAATGGTCTGTGGCTCATGTTTCCAGTGTTTTCCAGCTACTTTAGTCTTGCTACATTATTATGCCTTTCAGTATACAGTCCGTCTGCCATTAGTATATCACAACCAGCAACAAGATGTGTGACTGTTTCCAGTTCTGTTTTACAAAACCTACATTTGTCTGTTTCTCCCATATGTTCAATAGACTTTGTAAACTAAGGTGTACATAGTCCATCTTTTTTCTTATGGTTTAAATTCACCTCTCCTTAACCATTCATGCTTTCAATCCTGATCAACATTAGGTTGTTCAAGAGTTTTCTATGCTTGCATCTATATTTATGCATTTTCCACATTTCTTGCCTTCTCATCTGATCCTTCACCTTATATTATTTCTTCTGTGTTTTGGCACATTCAGTTGCTGCCTGATTTTTATCTACTTTTAGTTTGATTTCCATTCCCACTTGAAGCTGACATGCTTCTGCTAAACTTAGCAGAGAAGTCATCTTAGACTTGCTGTCCTCGTGTTTCAAAACTTTCACTATGTTTGGGCCTTGTGAGGTCAGCAGATATGTATGCAGTCCTACAACTGCAGATCTATACATGTAATCAGTTTCGAGGAGGTCCATACTGCCTTCATCACGGGAAATATATAGTCTTGGTATGCTCTGATTTTTATAAATCATTTGATGAGCATGAAGCATCCTTCTTATTTTCCTGTCCAACCTCCAACACCTTTTGGGGACAGTCAGTCACTCCAATACTGTAAGTTACGACAGGAAGAACAAATTGGTTTATAGCTTGGACTTTGTTCCTAGATGTCAATGCTGTTTTCAATATTAATTTGTCTTCTAAAATATTCCTTACTAAAGTTTATTCACATTTGTTCATGATTTATT
Organism: Protopterus annectens; assembly: GCF_019279795.1. Classification (NCBI taxonomy): domain Eukaryota; kingdom Metazoa; phylum Chordata; order Ceratodontiformes; family Protopteridae; genus Protopterus; species Protopterus annectens. The sequence continues at coordinate 1,367,472,884 of NC_056729.1, forward strand.
GTTGATCTTTCATCAATTCCCAAGTATTTATACACTCCCTCTTGCTCAAGTTCTTTTATATCAAATTCTTGCTGCAGCTTTCCTGCTTAAAGGTTGCTTTTTGCACATTTATCAAGACCAAATGACATTTTTATATCATCTGAAAAAGTGTGACTACTTGCAGTTGTACTCTCAGTTCCTCATCTGATGCACTATACCATTTTAAATCATTTGCAAAAGAGAAGATGAGAAATGTTTTACACTTTTGACAACCAAATTGTAGCCCTGACCTAATCTGTTAAGTAGACAGCTTAATGGATTAAGGGCAAGACAGAAGAGCAGTAGTGACAGAGTCACACTGGAATATTCCCCTTTGAATTTTTATCCCTGGAATAATAATTTGTCCTTTGTCATGGCTTAACTGCAAAGTGGTTTGCCACTGTTTCATGGTCACTGTAATGCAATTGATCAGTGTAGGGTGTATTTTATACATTTTTAAGCACTCTTTTATCCATGAATGTGGGATGCTGTCAAATGCTTTTTTGTAGTCTATCCATGCCATATTTAGATTCTTCCCCTTTTTACAGTTCTCCATTATGATTTTATTTAAAAACAAATGCTCTGTTCCATATGACTTTCTTTTATTACCCTTTTCTTCTATTGCCATGATTGAGTTTTCTTCTAAATGACTATAAACTGTCGGTGTCAATTCCAGTGTATAGTTTATACATCATTGGAAGACAAGTTTTGGTCTATAGTTTTTAGGATAGCTTGCACGTTTGCTCTTAAGTAGGAGTATTGTTTTTCCTGTTGTTAACCAGGCTGGTGTCTGTTTGGGGTATGCATAGAAATAATTCTTACTCATGGCTAAATTTTCATGTAAAGATGTTAATACATTTGGCCAGAAGTTAGGCACTGCATCTGGGCCTGAGGTTTTCCAATCAGGAGCTTTTCCTAACTTTGTTTCAATGTCTCTGGCCGTTACTTCATCCCATTTTATCTCCTGTACATTTGAATTTCTTATTCTTTCTTTTACTTCTTCTATCATTTAGCATCTTTGTTGTGTTCCACAGGATCTTCATAGATATTTCTCTAAAATGTATCTATTTCTTCTTTTTTTCAGTGGTTTCAATTTCATTTGCCTTGTTTCCTAATTCTTTATAAAACTTTTTTGGGTCATGAATAAATTGCTTATGTTGTACTTTTTCTTTATATTTATCTGCATATCTTCTACGCTTTTCTGCCTGTGCTGATATTTTTTGTTTATTATTTGTGATAGTGCACAATAAATCCTGATCTGTTCTGATGTTGTGCATTGCTTTTAACACATATCTTTCTGAGAAGTTTTGTTGCTCTGCTCCCTCTTCTATACTCATAAAAGTGACACTTCTTGTCTTACTTGCTTTATAGTTTTCTGTTTGATACTTCCATGATGGCATTCGATTTCTCCCCTTCCTTTCCCTTACTACCCTGTGTTTTTGTGGTAAGACTTTGTCTGTTATTAATGTAACTGCACAGTAATATATTCTAGTTACTTCTGTTACATCGCATGAATATCTGTGGACTGTCCTAATTACTGTGTTCATTTGTTGTATCAAACTTCTAACTTTTTCGTTTTTATTGATTTTCTGTAGTCTATTTTTTCATTGATCTTATGTCTGTCCATCTCTATTAAATCAAGCAACTGTTCTCTTAAATCATATTCTTCTAAACTGAGGGCACATTCTTTGTTCTGCATTTCCTGCGAGCATTCTGTAGAAAGTTCCAGAGCATCTTCCTATGCCACATTCTCTTCAGTTTCATCCTGTATCATCCATTGCTCTTTCATATGGGAACTCACTGGCCTATCACTCCACAACCTTGACTGCATCACATTTGCCACAGTTCCCTGTTCCTTCCCCTTCTGTGCAACTCCAACTGAATCTTTGTACCAGTTTTCTATGGAAGGCTCCAAAGTATCTTCATATGGCAGCTGATCAGGTGTTTCCCGCACTACTGGTTTCTCCTTAATTTGGGGATCCATTGCTCTATCCTGCTGTGATGTTATAAGAGTTAGATTTTCTACACTAAATCCTTCACTTCGCAGGTAATCCATTACCTCAGTTTCTGTTTCTTTAACTTCTCCATTACTAATCCCCTTTTCTACTTCTCCTCTGTGTTTTCTTATTTTTTTGTATTGTAAATTTTTTCATTTTTAGATGCCTTTGCTTGTATTTCTCTTCAAATATTTTTGGAGCTGCTGTTTTTGTATTGATTATTTTGCTTTCTTCTTTCCAGAAATATTGCACCATATTAAATCTCTTTTTCTTTCCCATGTCCATATTTCTTCATATGTCTGCTGCTCCTCCTGTTTCTCCTTACTTTGGGGACCTCACTCCATCATGCTCACCAAAATTTCTGGATGAATTCAGTTGCAGCAATACAACTCTTCTTTGCTTGCTTACTTATCACATCTCCATTCAGACCCACTCTCTTCATTCTCCTAAATAGCTTGATATATGACCTGTCAGGCCCACTCGAATCTCTGTTCATCTTCAGCTTCCAGACAGGCTTCATCCCTAGGGAATGGAGGACTGCAGCTGTCATCCTTCTACCCAAAGGCGGACCATCAACAGACCCAGGGAAGTACAGACTCATAAGTTTGATTAGTCTTATATGTGGGGTCATGGAAAGAATTATTGTGGACATGATAAACAAAGACATAGGAAATCTTCAAACACTGGACCCATTCTAGTTTGATTTTGTCAAGATGAGGTCATGCCTACTGTCACTCGTCCTTCTCTAATATAGATAACAAGCAGGTGAAGTATTTCGTTTAGATGCTTTAATACATAAAAACACATCAGGATGGACAGGAGCATCATAAAATACAAACAAATGGGATAACAGTTTATGGCACAGTGGTGCAACGGTAGTGTTGTCATCTCACAACAAGAGGTTCTCCGGTTCGATTCTTGGCTGGAGTGCCTACTGTGTGGAGTCTGCATGTCCTCCATGCATTCATGTGGGTTTCCTCCTGGTGCTCCGGCTTCCTCCCACATCTGAAATATGTGTCTGGAGCATTTCTCCCCGGGCCTTCGCTGAAAATTGGCTTCATTCCAAGTCAGACTTTCTCAGTAAACAAATGTTAAATAAATAATTAAGACAGACCTTACATACATACATACATGCTTACATCTCAACAGCTAAGTACAAAATGGCACTCAGACTTGCACATGCTCAGTATTTGTACACTTGTGCAAGCCCTTGGATATCTTCTTAAAGGTACATACACACATATTGATCTACATCTTCCCTCTTAAAAATATTGCCCTTTGTAAGAACAATATTAGAGTTAGACATGCATTACTGTAGACATTAGAAACAAAACACAATGTTTATGTCCAAGTTGCTTTGTATCTGTTCAGGGTTTAGAGATGTGACTGTATCTCATAACATAACAATCAGGACCAAATTTAGCAACAGGGACAGTCTTCGGTAAACAGTTTGTATCAGGAACTTTTGTATTCGTCACAGGAACGGGAATATTCTCTGGAACGTCCTCTGGAATTGGAACACCAGACAACTCAGTCTGAGACAGTCTTTCTCACAGGCTATGTGCCGTAGTATAGGTTCAGACACCAGTCTCAAATGTTTCAGATTCTGCCGAAAGTCTGCTCCTTGTGATTCCACAATGTATGATCTCTGCTCTGGACAAATATTCTTCACAACACCAATCCGATCATAACCTTTGGACGTTTGCTTCCTTACCACTTCTCCTTCTCGTAATGGATTGAACGGTGTAGTGATTTTATCATAGTAGGACTTCTGGGTTAAAAGCTTCTTCAGCAGATTGGTTTTCACTATCTGTTGTTCTTGACACATGGAACTAACAATTGACTACTGATCGATAATGTGGTTCTGGTTTGTCTCAACAGAAGTCTCTGGGCAGGTGAACCAAGATGTTTATCATGTGGGACATTTCTGAAATTCAGGAAGACATCACTATTATCTTGTTTTGACTCCTCTAGTAATTATTTTGCACTTTGAACTGCATGTTCTGCCAAACCATTTGACTGCGGGTACTCAGGGTTCATAGGTTAGTACAAGGCTATCAGCCCTAAGGCCTATACAAGCCTAGCCATAACAATTCCCTGGCTATTTCTTCCCACAATATTAACTTCCCTGGACCCCTGTCTAGCAGGGCGACTGACGTGATCGCCGGGTAAATTTCCTATCTCCCATCCAGTCGTCAAGGTTCCTTTTGAAGAGGGCCAAGGAGGTGCTCTGCTTGACATGTATGGGCAGTCTATTCCAGAGTATGGGAAGTCTCTGGGTCAGGAACCTATCCCTCCAGCATGTTTTGTTCATTGTGATGACAAGATTTAGGTCCCTGGAGCATGTGGCTCTGTTGGATTAGGATTTCTTTAAGTGTAGCATGTCCAACAGCCCTGGGTTTGACATGGCCGTGTATGTTAAGCAGAGATTGCCTCTGAGTAGACGATATACGACAGAGTATACCTGAAGTTCTTTTTTTTAGTTGGTCAGTATAGGGCATCTGCTTTAGGCCTGTGATTCTTTTAGTGAGGTGTTTCTGCGGCCTTTCCAGTTGTTGCAGATGTCTTGTGAGGTACATACCAAATGGGGCATTGTACTCTATGATGGTTCTAATGAGGGATGAGTACAGTGGGACAATGACCTCCTTTTTTCTGGATGAAAAGGCCTTAGTGATGTGGTGAATTACACACCAGGATTTCCTGACTGTTGTGGCGATGTGGTTATTGAAGGTGAGGCCACTGTCCACCTGTGTTCCTAAGTCTCTTATCACACTTTTGGCATTTAGTGTACTGCCACTTATGTGGTAATTCATGGGTACATGTTTTTTCCCAAAGGGGATAACTATACACTTCTTGGCATTGAGCTTGAGCTCATGGCTCTGGCACCAAGCATCTGTTTCTGTAAGGCCCTTTTGTAGAATATCCACATAATTTGGGGATTCAATAATGGCTCCCAGTCTGCGGTCATCTGCAAACTTTGTTAGCCAGAGTCCCTCAGTGTTTGCCTGTACTTCAGAGAAGTAGATGCCAAACGAGCGGTCCCAGGACTGAACCCTGAGGTACTCCACTTGTCTGGAGCTGGATTTGGAGTCGGCTACTTTTACAGTGTGTGTTCTGTCAGTAAGCCAGTTGGCAACCCATCGAGTGACGTAGGGATTTATAACCAGCTTAGTAAGTTTATCTGTGATTCCAGAGTGGGGGATGGTGTCGAAGGCCTTGCCGAGGTCCAGATAGGCTGTGTGGACTGCCTTACCCTTGTCCATGGCTCTGGAGACTGATTCAAATAAGTCAATCAGGTCCAGAAGACATGATCGGCCCTTCACAAACCCAAACTGGGTGGGGTCCAGTGTTTGAAGTCTTTGTTTATAAGTTCCATGATAATACGTTCCATGGCCTTGCAGATCAGGCTCGTCAGATTGATGGGATGGTAGTTCCCAGGATCCAAAGTGGATCCTCCCTTGTGGAGTGGGATAAATGTAGCTGTCCGCCACTCAGTGGGCACGAAGCCTGAGGTGAGGCTATGATTAAACATGACACTTAGGTGAGCTGCCATTTAATTTTGTAGTTCATGTAGTACACAGTCCGGGATGTTGTCTGGTTCCCTGGATGCTATTTTCTTAGCTTTGCAGAGTGTGTTTTTTACCTGTGTGGTTGTGATTGCTGGAATTTGGCAATCACAACCACCTCTCCTCCTACCACAAAACACTAACATATGCGAGAGATTCAATTATACAGCCAAAATGGAAGCTAAGCTGTCTCCACCCAAGACTGGAACAGACAGTCAAGAGGAGAAGGTCAACACTTGCACCATAACTCCAGCCACACACTGACCTACTAAAACAGCACAGGCAAAAAATACACATAAATACACAAAAATCATACTCGGAGGCTCTAAATAAAAACCTGCAAAAGCATCAGAGACCTCCAAAGCAGACACCCAAACAACCTGCATATCACAAACCAGACAAACACATAAAATACAAAATCAGTGTAAAGCACAGTCACAGCCCTCAAGGCGAAATACAATACCCAACACACTAGTAATAGGTGACTCTATAGTCAGGCACACTGACGTTCCACTCACTAGGCTGGACAAGCAGAAGGTTACTGTTAGCTGCCTGTCGGGAGCCAGAATCCACCACATAACACAAGCACTCAGGTCACTACAGAACAAGTGCAAATATGACTGTCATTGTTCATGTTGGTGTGAATGACCTGAGACGTACCTCCCTGGACTACATGAAAAGAGACATGGAAGAGCTCTCTGATCATGTAGCCCAGGCTGGTATGACCCTGATCCTGAGTAGCATCCTGCCCTCACCAAGAATGATACCTCAGTATAAAGAAAAAATGATCAATTTCAACAATTGGCTAAGCTTCTGGTGTCATTCAAAGGGGATCCAGTGTCTGTCAGCCTGGGATGACATACTCGACAAGCCACGTTGCTTCGCAAGAGATGGCTTGCACCTGTCACCCCTAGGCTTTCGAATACTGGCCAAGGCTCTTGCTGCCCCCATAGTGCCTTTTTTAGTCAAGGCTCAAAAGTCAAATCCACCTCTGTAAACAGCAGAATTAACAAAAAACTGAGGGTTATGCTACTCAATGCCAGGAGTTTAAATCTCAAAATACACTCGCTCGAAGTGCCCCTCAGTATGGAGAACGTCGACATCTGTGCAGTAACTGAAACCTGGTTCAACGCTCCAGAGAGCACCCCAGCACTACCAGGCTGCAACTCATACCACACATTCCGGCCACAGAACACGGACCGAAACACAAAAGGAGGGGGTTTATCCATATTCATCAAGGATACCTACACCTCCAGGTTAGTGGCGCAGCATGATACCTCTCAGATCATCCATGTGCAACTAACATCGGGAAAATCTGCAATGAAAATTGTGGCCTGCTACAGATCACCCTCCATGACCCAGGACCACCACTCCACCTTTCTGGACACACTAGAAAACATGAAGGTCCTAACAAACACCCTTATATTGGGCGATTTCAATTACCCTACCATTCACTGGGATAACTACTCGAGTATAAATTCCCAGGCCCAGCGCTTCCTGGAATTCATCAACTCAAATGCCCTGGATCAGCTGGTAAACTCCCCTACCAGAGGTGAAAACATATTGGACCTGGTCATCACCAACATGGGTGACAGGTGTTCCACAACGGAGGTCAACCAGTCACTGGTTAGATCAGACCACAAACTAATCACTCTGGATGTCCACACCCCACCACCACCCCCAACTAAGGAAACCACAGTAAAAAACTTTTCTCTTACTTAAGACAGAGGTGGTAAGTTTCACAGCCCCCACACTAAAGGATAACACTGCCCAAGATGCAAAAACCTTTACAAATGCACTCTATGAGCACCTACAAGGATGCATGGATCATGCCATCCCTAGCAAAACCAAGACTCACTCCTCTAAGAGAAGGAAACCAGTTTGGTGGACCCCTGCAATAAACAGGCTATACAATAGAAGGAGGAAACTAGTTCAGAAAAAAAGCAAATCCCAAGAAGGAAAGGCATCCCTGATCAGTATCAGTAAGACACTGAGGTCCCTCATGAAATCATCCAAGGCTAACTTCGAAAAACACAGCATCAGTGGGACCAGATGGTGTCCCAGGCTGTGTCTTGCATGAACTACAGAACGAACTAAACCCCCCCACCTAAACACGCTGTTCAACCTCAGCCTCTCCACAGGCTACGTGCCCATAGAATGACGCACAGCAACAGTTATTCCTCTCCACAAAGGAGGGGCCACAACTGACACTGGTAACTATCGCCCCATAAGCCTGACTAGCCTGGTCTGCAAGGCTATGGAGCGCATCATCATGGAACTCATTAACAAAGACATTGAAAACCTCCAAACATTTGACCCGACCCAGTTTGGCTTTGTTAAGGGCAGATCATGCATACTAAACCTGGTTGACTTCTTCGAGACAGTCACCAAGGCCATAGACGAGGGAAAGTTGGTTCAGAAAAACTCACCAGCCTGAACATAAAACCCTACGTCACAAGATGGGTTGCCAACTGGCTTACTGACAGAACTCACAGGGTAAGAATAGTGGGCTCCAGGTCCTACTCTAAACCAGTCACAAGTGGTGTCCTGCAAGGCTTAGTCCTGGGACCCCTACTGTTCGGCATATACTTCTCAGAAGTTCAGGCAAACACAGGAGGACTATGGCTAACCAAGTTCGCCAAAGACTGCAAACTGGGAGCCATAATTGACTCTCCGGCTCACACGGACATCCTCCAAAAGGGCCTTACTGAGACAGACACCTGGTGTCAAAGTCATGGCCTCAAGCTAAATGCCAAAAAATGCATAGTCATCCCGTTTGGGAAAAACAAAACACCCACAAATTACCACATAGGTGGCAGCCCCTTTAATACAGAAGAGGCAATAAGAGATCTGGGGACCCAGGTAGATAGTAATCTCTCCTTTGACAATCATATTGCCAAAGTAGCTAGGAAATCCTTCTATGTGGCCCATCTAATTACTAAAGGGTTTGCACCTAGAAATAGAGGTTATAGTGCCCCTCTAGTCGTCGCTCATTAGACCCATAAAGTACAATGCCCCATTTGGGATGTACCTCACAAGACACTTCCAACAGCTGGAAAGACCACAAAAGTACCTCACCAAGAGGATTACTGGTCTCAAACATATGTCCTTTGCCAAAAACTCCGGCTGTACTCAGTAGCATATCACTTACTCAGAGGTGATCTCTGCCTGACTTACAAAGCCATGTCCAACTAAGAATTGATGGACATTCTCCACCTAAAGAAATCCAAGTCACTGCGAGCCACATGCTCTAGTGAGCTAAAACCTCACCACAGCAATAAATAGAACATGCTGGAGGGATAGATTCCTGTCACAGAGACTCCCCATGCTTTGGAACAAAATTCCAAATTACATCAGGCAGAGCCCCTCACTAACACTCGTCAAGAGAAACCTTGACGAGTGGATGGGTAACAGAAAATACACCCCTGGGATCACTTCATTGGGTCTGCTTGACAGAGGATCAGTTAATTAATCAATGGGACGGCGAAAGCCGACACACTCTGGCTAGGCTTATAAATGCCCTCAGGCAGATAGACTAGTACCTACCTATGAACTTATAATCTTTCTGTATTGAGATGGGACCTTTAGGCAATGAGAGGGGGTGAAGTTGGTACTGAATCGATCTGCCAGGATATTGGCAATGTCCTTGGGATCAGTATATTTAATGCCATTCTGTTGTAGCTCAGAGCAGATCTGAGCATTGCCATTTAGATTCTTGACATAGCTATAGAATGCCTTATTGTTTGTCTTTGGAATCTTTGGCAGTTTTATTTTCACTACTTGTGACATGTAAAGTCCCATTCTTCAGCAAATCTTTTGAACTGTTGGCTTGTAAACTGCATGCCATTGTTAGATATAACTTTGTGAGGACTACCATGTACTGCAAAATGACGCTTCATCTTAGTAATGACAGTACTGGATGCTAGATTAGGAAGTAAGTCAGTCTCGAACCAATTGGAGTAAAAGTCTACTAACACCAAATAATGTTGACCATTCCACGAGAAAAAAGATGTTGGTGGCTACTGTTGACCAAGATAGTTCCAGAATCTGGTTTACTGAAGTGGTTCTATCTCTTGATGTGGCTTAGTACTATTACACACGGGACAAGATGAAAGTGCTCTTTCAACGTCTAGTGACATAGAAGGCCAAAATACTAGCTCTCGCCCTTCTTTTGGTGAAATTGGTTCCTAGGTGACCACGATGCAAGACAGTAATGTACTCTTGTTGCAAAGACTTTGGAACAATTACTTTTGGACCTTTCATAATGATACCTTTGTCAGACAAAATCTCATCTCTGTATGGAAAATAAGGTTGCACTTCTTGAGGTAAACTAGATTGCTTTCACAGCCATCCTTGTTGAATAAAGTGGTTAAGTTTCTGTAAAACTGGATCTGTGGCTGTGTGATTTCTCAGCTCATCAAGATGTGTGGAAGAAAAATTTCTCAACTTCCATGACTTCAAAATCAAGGTTCTCATTCTCATGCTGTTCTGTGGTGTTTCTGGGTGTTCTAGATAATGTATCAGCAAGATAAAGAAGTTTGCCTTTCTTGTAGACAAGACTGAAGTTTATACTTTTGCAATCTCAGCATCATACGTTGCAGTCTGGCTGGAGCTGAATGCATAGGTTTTCTCAAGATAGTGGCTAGAGGGTGGTGGTCTGTTTCGTTATGGATTGGTCTACCTTAAACATAATCATGGGACTTTGAACATGCCAATACAGTTGCCAAAAGCTCTTTCTCAATCTGGCCACACTGCATCTCAGTTTGGGTAAGAGTTCTCAATGCTTGGGCAACAGGTTGATTTTCTTGCAGAATGACTGCATCAAGACCCAATTTCAAAGCATCACAGGAAAGTGCAACTGGTTTGTGAACATCGCAGTGTTTGAGAGTTAGTGACCTAGCAATTCTCTGTTTCAGGACATCAAATTCTCTTTGGTGGTGTTCTAACCAAGACCAGGATTCATCTTTTCATGTCAGCTCTCTAAGAGGTGCTGAAAGTTGGCGCAAATCTGGAATGAACTTGCCTAGGTAGTTAACCATGCCAAGAAAATGTTGCAGGGCTTGAACATTGTCTGGAGCTGGCATCTCGAGAATGGTCGTTTGCTTTGAAGGGTCTGGTTGTAGGCCTGTATTGGTAAATAAATGACCAACATAAGGAACTTCTTGTAGCTTGAATTTGCGTTTCTGTGGGTTGAGCTTAAGATTCACTTGATGTGCTCTTTCCAGAACTTTTCTGAAGTTTGTCATGTTCAGCTTCACCATTATATGTCATCTACTGTAATAGCTCAAAGATACCCAGAAAATGTTTGCTCCATTGCACGTTGAAAGACTTCACTTGCAGAATTTATCTGAAATGGCATTCTCAAAAATCTGTACCTGCCAAACGGAGAACTGAACGTAGTGAGCAATGATGATTTCTTGTCAAGCTACATTTGCCAAAATGAACTGTTTGGATCCAAGACAGAAAAAACAGTGGCATTTGGTATCAGGGCTGTGACTTCTTTGACTGTGCGTATTGGATGATGAGATCTTTTTAGTACTTTGTTCAAATCTCGTTTATTCTGATGTAATCTGAGCTTTTCTTATGAGCTATCACCATGGAAGATACCCACTCAGTTGGAGTTGCAACTGGACAAATTACACCTTGTCGCACCATTTTTATCTAGCTCGGCTTTGACTCTGTCCTGCATGGCTATTGGAACTTTACATGCTGGCCTGATAGCTGGACTGACCTCTGGGTCTAACTTCATGGAGTACACAACTGGAAGTTTGCGTAGTTTGTCTTCGAAAAGATCATCACAGGTAGAAAAAATGTGCTGGGCAAAATTAGAGTAGTGGTCTTTGAAGTTAACTTGGTGGACTTCCTTATTAAATGAAAGCAGCCCCAATTTCAAACTATCTCTGAGCCCTAATAATGACTGTACATGCCTTTTGACCACATAAAATAACAAGTCGTAGCTTCTCCCAGCAGAGTAACATGAAAGTACTACTGAGCCTTTGGTCTGAATCTTTTCACCACTATAAGCAACATGCTTGTCACACTTTGCCAAATCAAGCCCTTCACCATGACACACTCTAGCAAATGTTTCTGCTGACATAACATTGCACTTGGAACCTGTATCAACTTTGAGCTCTATGAGTTTGCCATTTATCCGAACAGTACAAAATACTTCATTCTTTGCCCTTAAATCTACTGCATTAACTGTTTCATGAAGCACTGATACACCATCAACACAAAGAGCAGGGTTGCAGCTTTCTAATTGATCAACTAGTTTCTTATAATATTCCCTCTTAATGAAAGAATGTGGGCCTTTTGATTTACAAAACCTTTTGAAATTATTTCACTTATTGCATTTGTGGCATTACTGACCAAAAGCTAAACATTTTTTCCTTTTAGATTCATGACTTCCACCACAGTTATGACAGTTGGCAATGAAACTGGGTTGGGGCCCTTGCTTTGAGTTTACTGACTCACTCTTATGCTTCACTGAGACTGAGGGAACTCTGGAATTTGCTAGAAAGCTGGGATTTACCAGTGAGTGCTGCAAGGGCTACAGTTGCTGCCATGTGCTTGGGCCTGTTTCTTTTAACCACATGCTGCATACCATCAACATGAGCTTTATCACTGTGCCTTCTACAGCTATTCCTATTTGTAAGCATATTTGTGTGCTTTTCTGTGAGCTCATATATCTGACAAATCTAAGTGGCCTAATTCAAAGTTAAATCACTGTCACAAAGCAAAATTTTTCTCACAGCATCATTTTTAATACCACACACGTCTGCCCTTTATCAGCTCATCCCTTAAGTCACCAGATCTGCACGTTTTAGCCTTGTTTATCAGGTCAGTTATATATGCTGCGAAAGTTTAACCAGGCGTTTGATCCATTGTGCAGAATAAGTGCCTTTCCATTGTAACATTTGTTGGGGGGGTTACACATTTCTCTAAATTTACATTTTAAGCACTCTGGGTCCTCCCTTGACTCAGCCTGTCCAACAATATGATGGTTTCCCCCCTCCTGTATAGATAGCAGATGCATACACAAATGAATGTTCCCTTTCTATGGCTTCTGACCCAGATAAATTTAGTAGAATAAATGCCTTTGTACAGTCATCTTTATCAGAAAATGCAGCCTTTAAGAAGATGTCATACTCTTGCTCAAACACTCTCCAGTTTTCAGCAATATTACTGTCAAACACAAGTGCACTGGTTTTTCAAAATCCGTCTGCCATGCCCACAAAGTATGCACAAACACACTGAAAATATGTCCCTTGTAATTATGCACGCACAAAGTGTTCTGTGAACTTGTAATAACATTCAAATGCACAATAAACTCTTTGAAATACTGTATTTTGCGAAAAGTGCTCTGTAATGGCTGTATTCTACAAAATAAATTTACTGTAATGCTGCACAAACATGCAAACACTTTACACACTTCTGATAACCCGGATATCTTTGATTAATACGAAAAATACAGATTCACTAAGCATGTATTGAAAAATGTGGGTTTCCCTTAATTTTATTAATTTTATGCAATTTGGAATTTATTTCAACATTTTCTGTAGTAATTTGAATATTTTTTATCAATATCGGTTTATGCAAATATTTAGAACATTCTGTATGCCTCATTTCATATTTTGTGAATAAGAAATAATGCTGAGCAAGTTTTAATATCTGAAATTCGTTTCTGACCTGTTTTGCGAAGTATAAGTACAGTAGGGATGATTCACTCTTGTATATTCCACCAGTTCCAAGCAAGTGGCTTAATTCATTTTAGCCACGCCGCCTCTAAATTCTATGCCCTTTTAGACATGCCTCTTCTGACACCATGTTGCTCGTCCATCTCTAACATAGATGACAAGCAGGCGAGGTATTTTGTTTAGATGCTTTAATACATAAAAACACATCAGCATGGACAGCAGCATCATAAAATACAAACTGGTTAACAGACAGACCTTACATACCTACATGCTTACATCTCAACAGCTAACTACAAAATGGCAGTCAGACTTGCATGTGCTCAGTATTTATACACTTGTGCAAGCCCTTGGATAGCTTCTTAAAGGTACAAACACATATTGATCTACACTTACTAAAGTTGGTGGACTTCTTTGAGAAGGTCAACAGAGTTATAGACGTGGGCAAAAGGGTACATACTGCCTAGCGTGGGCTGGAAAGGCATTTGACATAATACCTCACTTGGGTATTATAGGCAAACTCACAAATTTAGGCATAAATCCTTATATCACCCAATGGATAGCCAAATGGCTCAGAGATATGACACATGAAGTTAGAGTGGGGGAAACCACCTCACCAATAGGCCTGTAATTAGTGCGGTCCCAGAAAGCATGGTATTGGAACCTCTCCTGTTTGGAATATACTTCTGTGAAGTCAAGGCAAATGTAGAGTGCCTTTGGCTGATCATATTTGCTGACAGCTGCAAGGTGGGTGCAATAATTAAATCCCCAAGTGATGTAGATATCCTCCAGGAAGGTCTGACAGAGACAAGTAACTAGTACCAGAACAATGGTCTAAACTCAATACAAAAAATGCATAATTATACTGTTTGGGAAGACAACTACCCTTGCAAATTACAGCATTGATAACCCTCCCCTAAGAGTAGACCCAGGGACATGGGAACTCAGGTTGACAGTAACCTGAACTTTGATCACTGTGAGACCATGATAGTGAGAAAATCCTTCTATGTGACACAACTTATAAGGGCTTTGGATCCAGATCTACAGAAATCATAGTTCCATTATATTCGGTCCTCATTAGACCAATAATTGAATATAAAGCACACTTCAGCAGGTACCTGACCAGACATTTGCAAAAACTGGAGCAGCCCCAGAGGTTCTTCAATAAAAGAATATAGAGTGTAAATAATATGTCCTATGTAGACCCGCCTCAAAGCCCTGTCCCTGTCCCTAAGGGGTGATCTATGCCTAACCTTCAAGGCATATTTCGATACAAACAATTAGTGACAATAAACTCATTTAAATACATTCAAGTAAATTAAACAACTTAAAACTTGATTGCAATCAAACTAAATTGCTGTGTTAATTAAAAAAGGAGTTAACACCATCATTCCTTTTATGGAGATGTAACTTCCTGTTTTTCAAAAAACATTTAATGTTGACTGCTTCATTGATGCCTGGAAGTTTATCAGCTTTTAGTTTCATTTGCCAAAGGGCTTCTATTTGTAAAATATAATTTTTAAAATCTCATGTCATTCTGACAAACCTCTAGTATGGAAAATAAAAATCTTTTAAAATTATGACAAATAATAGAATGCTTATATAAAGCATTAGTTGGATCTTTCTTTTGATGTCATAAAGATGTTCCTTAATACGAATTTTTAAACTCCTACTAGTCATTCCTACATAGAAGGCAGGACAAGTGCTGCATAAACTAATATATACTAAGCCACTAGTGTCGCAATCAACATTATTAGGAACAGTTAAAATTCTATGATAAGACTCTATATTAATATATGGTCCCACAGAAATATATCTGCATATTTTGCAGTTGTGACAACATTGCATACCTTTCTCAGTAGTAACAACTTTCTTGTTATTGTGGGTGTGTTTATGCTCTAGTATTCTTCCTAAATTACGTGTGTTTCTGGATACAAAAACAGGTTTATTGCCTACTACCCTGGAAAGATCTAAATTACCATTGATCACTGACCAATTTTTTCTGACTACCTTCTGAATGTATGTTAGGTCATTACTCATTTCCATAGAACAAGTTAAATTGGTGTTGAATTTGCCCTTATCAGTAGTCGTATTACTGGTGGCTAGGCAGTTATCACTGCTTTGTCCACCAAAATAATCCAACAAAGCTGGATAGTGGGTTGTTCGTCTGGTCATTATGTCTTTACTAGTATTGACCAGTGTTGATTCATGATATCCCCTGTCCTGGAACAGGGAAATGATGAAGTCAATCTCACCAATTAAATCTGTTGGTTTAGAGGTCATTCGACAGGCTCTAATCATTTGCCCTCTGGGAATATTGTTGATAATGTGTCTAGGGTGATTGCTAGAAAAGTGAAGATACCCATTAGTGAAGGTCTCCTTCCGAAAGATTGTGCTGTGGAAGCGATTATCAATGTTATCCCACTTAAGCCGGGGCGGCTGGAGAACCAATGTGCCAATATTGTCATGGCACAATGGGAGCAGGAGTTTATTCCACTTCTTAAGTTAAAATATAACATCTTATTTTACTGCAGATTTGTCGACGATTTGTTCTTCATTATTGAGGGCAACAAAAACATAGTTGACTCTTTTGTCACAGAGGCTAATACCTATTCTGGTTATATAAAGTTTGTGAAGGGTTCAGTTGGGCTTGAAGTTAACTTTTTAGATGTTGGTTTAAAGTGGGATAACATTGATAATCGCTTCCACAGCACAATCTTTCGGAAGGAGACCTTCACTAATGGGTATCTTCACTTTTCTAGCAATCACCCTAGACACATTATCAACAATATTCCCAGAGGGCAAATGATTAGAGCCTGTCGAATGACCTCTAAACCAACAGATTTAATTGGTGAGATTGACTTCATCATTTCCCTGTTCCAGGACAGGGATATCATGAATCAACACTGGTCAATACTAGTAAAGATATAATGACCAGACGAACAACTGACTACCCAGCTTTGTTGGATTATTCGGGTGGACAAAGCAGTGATAACTGCCTAGCCACCAGTATCGACTACTGATAAGGGCAAATTCAACACCAATTTAACTTGTTCTATGGAAATGAGTAATGACCTAACATACATTCAGAAGGTAGTCAGAAAAAATTGGTCAGTGATCAATGGTAATTTAGATCTTTCCAGGGTGGTAGGCAACAAACCTGTTTTTGTATCCAGAAACACACGTAATTTAGGAAGAATACTAGAGCATAAACACACCCACAATAACAGGAAAGTTGTTACTACTGAGAAAGGTATGCAATGTTGTCACAACTGCAAAATATGCAGATATATTTCTGTGGGACCATATATTAATATAGAGTCTTATCATAGAATTTTAACTGTTCCTAATAATGTTGATTACTAGTGGCTTAGTATATATTAGTTTATGCAGCACTTGTCCTGCCTTCTATGTAGGAATGACTAGTAGGAGTTTAAAAAACATCTTTATGACATCAAAAGAAAGATCCAACTAATGCTTTATATAAGCATTCTATTATTTGTCATAATTTTAAAAGATTTTATTTTCCATACTAGAGGTTTGTCAGAATGACATGAGAGGGGGGGATTTTAAAAATTATATTTTACAAAGAGAAGCCCTTTGGCAAATGAAACTAAAAGCTGATAAACTTCCAGGCATCAATGAAGCAGTCAACATTAAATGTTTTTTGAAAAACAGGAAGTTACATCTCCATAAAAGGAATGATGGTGTTAACTCCTTTTTTAATTAACACAGCAATTTAGTTTGATTGCAATCAAGTTTTAAGTTGTTTAATTTACTTGAATGTATTTAAATGAGTTTATTGTCACATATTTTTTATTCTGAAGAAGTCTGGAATTAAACCTTGTTTACGCTATTTGTTTTATTTATTTTAGTTTGCCTCTGATTGCTGCTTTGCCAGATTGTTTCGGTGTTATATTTCGATACAGCCCTGATATATCTGCAACACATTTGCTAAACAAGCAGCACTGGATTTAGTTGATTTAATGATCTAAACCCTGTCTGTGACATAAACAAAACATGCGGCAGGGATAGGTATGTGTCTCAGAGATTACCCTTTTTCTGGAACAGACTCCCATTCATCTGAAATAGAGCCATTCCCTAAATCTGTTCAAAAGCAATTTGGACCAATGGATGGGAAATTGCAAATTCACCGCTGGCTTGTCACCTGTGGTCCTTATGGACAGTGGCAGTTTGTAGATCCCCTAAGTCACAGACATATACCAAAGCTGTTCTAGTCTGTGGTTATTGATAATAGGGAGATTTAGGGCATGAATGGTTAGGCTGAAAAAAGGCTCTAGGGTTGTTAGCCTAGTTACCTCCTATGATTCTGTGATCTTATACTCTACTTATCTGCCCATCTTCACCCCCCCCCATTCATCACTGCAGAAATTCTGATCTCATCTCTTAAGCTCAATAATTATAAATCTGTATGCATTATTGCAACCTTCATTCCTCCATCCCCACCCAAAGAATAATGTCAACACTCTTCAAGAACTTTTTTGCTGGATATCTACAAATTCTCACCTAGGAGGCAGTATAACCAACTCTGATTCCTTGATAAACTCACGTAAACCTAAATGGGCTAACACAAATCATCACTTCACCAACTCAATCTAAAACAACCAATAGAGAACCTCTTATTGACTGGACCATACCTCCTATCGAAATAACATAATTTCCTCAGATACTCTATCTGATGTTCTCAGTGAACCAACTGCCCACTTTCACCAAAAGAAATTTTAGTAACGTACCTAAACAACACCATTGCAACCAAACAAGAAACCTCTAGTCCTTCCAAAGTGAGGTACTATTAATAATCTAATATATTGTAACTGGAATCACTTATTATCTTTATATGATGTGTAAGAATTTAAAATAATGCGTCTGTCTGTGTTAAATTAACTAGCTAAGCTCAGGAAAAAAAAAAGAATAAATGACAACCCACCACCTTGGCTGTTCAGAAATCAAAAGTAGTCAAGAGTTAAAAGGGTAAAATATGGGAAAAATGGACACAACTAAAATACCAGAAAAGTTAGAACACTACAGATAACTTAGAAATTGTGCAAAGGTTATGGTCAGATCTGATAACAGTAAATACTACACAAACTCTCAAAAATTAAACAGTAACTAGGCATGCATTAACCAACTTCTAAAACTTCAACCTATATTGTAATTACATCCATCCATCAACACCCAGTCGGGTAGATTTGCTAATCAGTTTAACTCCCAATAATCTGCTCTGCTCTTATCCATGAAAAAACTGCAAGAAATCACCTAGGGCTCTTTCAACTATTGAGACATGACTTAGAGATTCAAAACAACTACTACTAACCATAAAAAGCAAATAAAGTATATTCACTCCAAAACAATTAGCAACACAACACCTAATCTTCAACATTACTTCATCTAACAGCACAAAAATAAAAGTTGTTACTTGCACCAAATCTCTAAGCATAACTATAGATGAAAACCTGAAATATGACTACCTTATTAGACCAGCAGTAAAAAAAAAAAAAAAAAAAAAATCACCAAAAACTAGGCTCCTTCTACATAATCAAATCCTACCTAACAGACACTGCAAGAAAGCATATTGTCTAACCCAGCCTACTCCCAACACTCACATACGTTACCCCTATTTTCACAATTTTACAATTCTTGCAGATAGATATACGGCTACAGTGTTACAATAAAGTGAATACACTTGCCAGTAAATTACAGTACAGGTCACGTCACTCCCTTGCATTCAGACAGCCAGACTGGTTAGAAATACCCCATTTCCTGTCCTTCTCAAGAGTTAGTCTTCACCAACAACCTCATTAATAAACCAGACAATTGCTCATAACTAAAAAGTATTATATCCCACTACAGCAGCAATAGACCACCAGATTTTACCAACAAACACCAACTAGAAGCAACAAAATCAAACAACTACAGGAGATTCACTATACTCAAATTACATCTTCAAAACATGAGACACATTCCTTATGTTTCTCAGACAAATAACTCATCTACACTCATTCAAGCTACAAAACTAAAAAAAAAAAAAAAAACTATTTCTGGCTGTTTTCTTGCTTATCGCTAGGTTAATTATAATTTTCACCCAATATTTTTATAACTATTCACCTTCCCATAAATACATTAAAGCTCACCACTATCTTGCTTTCATTTCCCTTTCAGGTTTTCCACATTTTTTCTCTTTCTTTCCTCCTTAGATTTAATAACATCTTCATTATATACTTGACTGCAGACATCAAACACATCTCGTTCTATACTATTCCTTTGTCTTTCACTTCAAACTCAAAGTATTTCTATACACCTGTATTCAGATAGATTCTTCTGATATTTTCCAATTGTTATGAATATACAACTATGTGATACAACTCTGTACTTTGAAAGAAACACTCTTTGGAGAAGCAACTCTGTACTTGAATGTAAATATCATGGCTGAAACAGTCTCTGTATCTGTATGTAAACTTTAAAGTGAAATGACCCTGTTTCTGAATGGTAATATTCATTACTTTATATCAGTATGCTACTCTGTGGGTACGCTATATCAAATATTTGATAATTTGTTTGCATTCATAGTATTCACACCGTATCTGTTATGTTATGATTGTCTGCTGTTTACATGTATGTGGAGCATTTCTCCCCTGGCCTCCACTGAAAAGGGGGTTTATTGTCCAGTTGTACTATCCCAATAATCAAATACAGTAAATAAATAAAAAGTATCCATGATTATTTTTGGATTTATCCCTGATCCTAGATGTAAGATGTCAAGAGCTATGCAACCTCTCAACACCAATATTTCATGTGTGCTACCCAAAGTTGAGTCAGAATAGACTTGAAAGAGTGGGTATAATTTTTTGAACATACATGTGTTTTTGGCACAGGTTCTAATAAAGACTTCAGTCAGTCCAAAGTCTACTAAAGCATCTTAAGGCTTTGGAAATAAACTAATGCTGGCAGTTGACACCTGTAAATAATTTATAGTGTGTTTCACAGATGATTTTAAAAGATTTTTCACTGTTTCAACTTTTATTGACCAATCAATGTATTTCTTTATATGTTTTTTGTTAACCAAGTAGATTAGTAGACAGAGGTAAGCAGACCACTTTCATTCACCATTCCATCCTTATAGCAAAATGTTGCTATAAAATCTGATAAATTACATAAGATGCATTGGTTAAAATATTCAGTCAAACATTTATTTAATTTGATGATCAGGTACTGTTTGTCACATATCCAAGGAACCCTTTTCACTCAACTTAAGCCAAAGACACAGATGTACAATAAGCCATATGCTTACCTCTCAACTGTCCGTGATTTTGCCTCTAATTTTTGCCCTGTCCCTCTTCATTTGTCCAGTTAAATCACTGAGGATTACAGTCATTCAGTAACATCAGACATTAGTGTTTCATACTTCTTATTTAGAAAATGTTCTGTTAACTTTTTAAGTGAAGTAGAGTAATATTTAAACATTATTCCTGATATTGGACCATTGTTCCACCTCCTCCCATTATTTTTGGCTTTGTTCCTCATTTAGTTGAGAGTAATAGCCAAACAAAATAAATCATACCTGGCCATATTTTAGTACCATTGAAGGAAATTATATACATAGATAGATGAATAAGATATTATTAGACATTATTAAATTTGGTTAGCAGCGACTAACCAAATTTACTTAAATATTAATTTCACTTAAAAGATGTTGCTTTAAGAATAACATTTATGTTAGCAACACAACTAGGTAAAGTAGTCCACCACCTCCACTAACACCATCTTCCAGTTTACTCACTCACTCACTCACTCACTCACTCACTCACTCACTCACTCACTCACTCACACAGTGTGCTCATAAGTAAGCACTTCCCATAGGCTTGGCCCGACTGATAACCCACATACACTGCTTAGTCTATATCTATTACACACACACACACATACACAGACCTGGCATATGGAAGCAAAATAAAGAGAAGAAAAAAACTTGTAACAATGTTAAGACATGAGAAGAAAACATTGGCAGCTCATGCATCGTATTGGCAAATGCATCCCCCTCTATTCACTGTCGCACACATATAAACACATTCAAGCACACACACACACACACACACACACACACACACACACACACACACACACACACCATCTAGCTGTTACCTGTCCCTGTCCTCGTAAATTAAGTATCCTTACATTCAGTCAGTAATGGTTCATTGCTATTAGTGTTTGCATACTGCAAATTGATGCTAGAGGTGTTGTTTTATTAACTTTTTAAGTAAGCCCCACTGTCTTGTGGCTCGTGCACTGCTGCAAGCATTGGATCATACCAGGCACTAGCACTTTATACTTTTAATTATGTTAAAAAAAGATAAACTACAATAACAGATTAGTAGGTTAATGTCCCTGCTTTCTATATAAAGGGTGCAAGGTATGAAATCTTTCCTCATTCACTTTACATATTCTTTAAAACAGACTTAACTAATAGTTCCTTTCCACCAAACTACTATTATTTATTCTGAAAATGTTTCAACTCTACCATCAGCATCCTGAAAAAGAAAGTGGTTAGATAAAGACTGCTGTCAAAACAAAAATGCATTCATTAACTGCTCCTAGTGGCAGACCAGTTAGGTAGTTCACATGCTGATTCATCAGTGGATTTCTGGGTTCCAAGTGTTTGGAATCCACCTCTACATCCTACTTTATTGTTGTTTGAAAGGATATGTGAGTTGGATCTATGACATGTTTTAAATAATCATGTGAGTGATTATGAGTCTTTTAATTTAAGTTTTGAAGAAAGTGACTTATTGAAAAGACTTAGACAGATGAAAATTAGAATTATGAAGCCTGATAAGGATGATGGTGGTTTTGATGGATCTTCATGATTATATTAATAGGATGTATAGTATTTTGTTCAGTGACACATACAGTCAAGTGTCCATAAATTAAATGAATATTGCATATAGGAGGATTGGCACCCAGCTCAGTGACGTTATTAGAACAACATATTTCCCTGCCTGAATTTAAATTTCAGAAAGTCTTTAATCCGCTTACTCTGACTATTTTTGGGTTGCCTAAATTACATAAAAATATGGAAGATGCCCCCATGTGACCCATAGTAGATGCTTGGAATTCTGTTACATCCACTTTTGCAAAGTTTTTGGATACCAAATTAAAAGGCCTATTAAAAAATGAACAACATTTATGCATGAACTCTTGGGACTATTTAAGTAAATGTAAAAACTTAAGATTTGATGAGTGCTTTACGTTTATGACCATAGATGTTAAAGATTTCTTTTCAGTGATCCCACATGAAGTGTGGTTGAACTGGTTTAATGATTATTTGTTCAAAAAGGGTATTCAACAGAATTAAATTAATTTATATGTTGAGATGATGGAACTTGTGTTGAAAAACTTTTTTTTTCTTTGATGAACACCTTTTTATACAGGAAAAAGGTGCTGCCATGGGGGCATCCTGCAGCCCACTTTATGCAAATATTGTCATATGTGAATGGGAACACAGATTTTTTATTCCAACAAGATAAATTCCAAACCTTTGAATTATATTTAAGGTACCTGGATGTTATTTTTATTGTCTGGAGGGGCAGTAAAAGCAAGGTGGATGTTCTGTTAGAATATTTAAATAGCACCACTGAGTTCTTGGAATTTTCTTATGTGGTTAATGAACGATGTATTAGTTATTTAGATGTGAATTTGGTAAAGGATTTGGATAATCATAGGTATATTTCGAAGATCTACAGGAAACCTACATATTCCAATTGTTTTTTTTTTTTTGCATTTTACTAGTTCCCATCCAAAGCCCCAAAAGAGAACTGTTGTGAAGGGGCAATTTGTTATGGCTGCACAGATGGTTTCCCTATATGACTTCTTGACAGAATGTGCTTAATTAGAGAATATGTTTTTAAAAAGTAGGTATCCTCTTGATTTTGTTAATGAGATCAAAATGGAAGTGGTTAATAAGAGGAAAAGTTTTTTTTTCACACCATTTCTAATTTCAGCAAATATTGGGTTGATAGGACCCCAAAGGTCTTTGGGAGAGAATAATAATAATGAAGTGAATAATTTTAGGCTTTCTTTTATCACTACTTTCACCATTGATTATGATCGGGTCAGAGACATAATTTTTAAAAACTGGTCTATTTTAAAAGATCAGTCTGTTAGACAAAAAATACATGAAAAGCTCATAGAAATATATAAAAAGGGCCATACCATGAAAAATTTGATGGAAAAAAAATGATTAATGACAGGGGCAACAAAAAAATTAATTTTATTGGCAAATGGTGTACTTTATGCCAGTATCTTAGCATAGGGGGATTATTTTATATTAGTAGGTACCAAAAAAAATTAAAGGTAAATTTAATTGCAATAGTATTGGGGTAGTATATGAAGCATTGTGTCAGTGCTGTTCTGCATTTTGTATAGGTAAAACTGAGAGGAAATTAAAAAGCCATATACATGAGCATATTTAGGAAATTAATAAGCAGAAAATGATCAGTGCCCTATTTAAGCACATACTACACTACCCTGGACACAGTTTTAAATTTATTGTTATTAAACAAGTGAAGGAAAATCCTAGGGGTGGTCCTTGGCAATTATGGTTAGAGAGAAGAGAATTATATTGGATTCTATGTCTGAAAGCAGTTGGGTGGCCCAAGCCTAATGAAATGGTATCAATTGGCTATGTTTTAAAATTAAAAACATAGTGTAGATAGTTAAAGGATGTTTTTTGTATATATATTCTTTATATATATATATATATATATATATATATATATATATATATATATATATTATTATTGTGTTTAAAAAAGCATGCATGTGTAAATTATTGTGGGGGTACTTTAAATTGGGTGTAGTTGCATTGATTAGGGTCATGTGATTTTGAATTATGTATTTAAATGGAGTTTGGTAATTTTATTGTTATCTGACATTGTATGAGATGAAAGTGCTTAAATAAATTTGTTTTTCTTTAACAGTGGTTTGGTTTTGATATCAGTACGTTAGAGTCATTTGCTTCTGTCCATCACTTTTGTGTATTTGTCTCTGTTGTACTTACTCCCTTATACAAATTCTAGAAAAAAATCAGCAAAAATCCTAAGTACCCCTGGAATCAACTCCTCTGCCTCCCCTCTGCCTTCTTCAGACAGTTGGTATACTACTTTCTCTACTTTTGGTAGCCTCAGCCTTTAAAGCTCTCATTGACCTTGATTTAGTTCTTGCTCCCCCCCTACATTTTTTTTAAGAAAATATATCTTTATGACATGGGCAATTATACATGTATATAAATGAAAACAAACCATACTGGCAGATTTTCATTAGCAAACATTATACATTGCATATAATCTTCTGTACAGTCATTTTCAATCAAAAAATAAATAGGTCATTCAATTCCTTAACATTATTCCTCCTCCAAAACATTATTCTGCATGCATTGTTTCCACAATTCCCATTTTATCTATTTAATTTGCTCCTAAGCTTTTCTGAAGATCCCACCTTGTTCTTAGCTACTATATTCACTACTTCTAATATGGTTGGTTTAGACATTGATTTTCATTTTCTAGTAATTGCTTTTTTTGGCAGCCACAAGAATTAAACCCAGCAAGACCTTACTATGTCTAGGCAATTCTGATTCCGTATCACAGCTCAAAAAATAATTTCCTTAGTTACACCAATTTGCTAATCCAGCATTTCTGACAGAATTGTCTGAAGGGAATTTTTAAAGTCTGCCAATTTATTACACTTCCAAAAATATATATGTTCCCATTTACCTCTTCCTTCTCCATCACACCTCCAACATTTACAATCCTTCTTATGAAAAATGATTTGTTGTACCTCTACCTCTTGAGCTCACATCCTTTTGTCATTTCTTTTTTTTGCTTCCCCACTAACAATTGCCTCAATTGCTTCTGCTCCTCTTCTGCTAAATGTCTTCTCCTGTACTGTGGACTACATAAACAAACTAACTACCCATTTAGAAAATGGCCCGTATGAGGTAACAAGCATTAATGAAGTCAATACAGCATACAATAGGGTCAGGACTACAGTAGAAGACTTGTTTTTGGAAGATTTCATTGACACTGACATTCATTCTTATTTGAACATTGTAGCACCAAGAATGCCTTCTTTTTTTGGAGCCCCCAAAATCCATAAATCCATCCATGACCCCCCCTTCAGACCCATAGTTGACGGTAGGGGATCCATTCTGGTTGCTTGTGCCAAATATGTAGACAGTGTCTTAAAACCACACATAGAAAAAGAAACTCAGATATGTAAGGACTCGTGAGGCTTTTTAGAGAACATCAATAGGATACCCTTTGACCCTAACCTAATTTTTATGACTGTGGATGTGAAAGATCTATACACTGTCATCCCACAACAGTTGGGTTTGGATTGGGTTAGAGAGTTCCTTGAGTCAAGAAAAGTTGAACAGAACACTATCTACACAATTGAGACCTTATTGGAATTAGTGTTAAAATATAATTTTTTCACTTTTAACAATTTGATTTACAGGCAATCTACCGGGGTAGCCATGGGTTCACCCTGTGGGGGTTCTTTTGCCAATTGTGTAATGGCACAATGGGAAAACACTTTACTGTTTAGTAACTCTTTGTTTAAGGAACATGTCGCTTGGTACACTAGGTACCAGGACGACATGTTCCTTTTATGGAAAGGGCCTTTGGAGATGGTGGTTCCATTCATAGATGACATCAAAACTATGACTAATTTCTTAGATTTTACATATGAGGTAAATGACACTGAAATTAGTTTCTTAGACATAAAGCTAAACAAGGATATTGGTGCCTCTAGATTCATCAGTAATATCTATAGAAAGCCCACCTACTCCAATGGTTTTCTTCACTTTGGTAGTTGCCACCCTCTCCATCAAAAAAGAGCGGTAGTTAAAGGGCAGATGGTGAGGGCGGCACGTATGATCACCAGGGATGAGGACTTCCATGATGAGTGTAGCAACTTGACTAGCATGTTTTTAAATAGGGGATACCCGGATTCACTCATATTGGAGATTACGTCCGAGGTGACACTCAAAAGAGAATCTGGACACTTTAAGCCTATTTTAAATAGACACGACCTGACTGTGACAGTCAACCAAGAGATGGTGGTGATGAATGATAGAAGAACTAATGAAACTGATATGGGAGTTAGGTTCTTGTGTACATTTTCTATAGATCATCACTTTATAAGGAAAATTTTACAGAAAAACTGGGCAAACATAATAGAAGATACAAATTTGCATCAATTGCTAGGTACAACACCCAATATCACTTTTAGAAAAGGTTTTAACCTAAAAGCACTGTTGGAAATGAATAAACCTACCACCTTTAAAAGGTTGAAAGGTATGACTAAATGTGGGTTTTGCAATCAATGCAAACACATACAGGAAGGGAGTCATGTGATAATAGACAATGTAAAATACAGGTTGATTGGAAATTTTAGCTGTTCTTCTGAAGCAGTTGTTTATGTGGCAAGCTGTAGACAATGCCCGGCTTTCTACATAGGAAAGACTGAGAGGGCACTGCATAAAAGAATATATGAACACCTGTATGCAATTTCTAAGAACGACATTAATAACGCACTAGCTTACCACATTATGCAACACAAGGACCACGCTTTTAATTTTGCTGTTCTGAAGCAAATTAATGTACAAGCGAACTCAGGCCCATGGCAGATCTTATTAGAAAAAGAAGAACTGCTATGGCAACTGAGGATGGCCGCACACACATACCCAGGCCTAAATGAAGCTATTTCCTTCACCTGTATATTAAAACTTTTAACTCTAAGGAGGTAACTTATCACCTTGTAGATCTCAGGTGGCGTATAACGTACATAATTATCCTCATAGTGATTTTTGTTTTAGGGGACAACAACGTAATGTAACATAATGTAACCTAGTTTTATTTTTGTTTGTACTCACACTCCAATCTTTAGGAGGTATGTTATAATATGTAGGGCATTGTTCATGGAATTATTGGTTAATGTTACCATGATTATTAGAATTATTCTTGATACCATTCTGATTACTAATATTATTATAATTTTAAAAAAATTATTATCAAGTTGTTTTTAGGGTCTTTTGTACTTGGACCTTAGTGACAGTTAACAATAAACAGTTAATTTTATTTTGATTTGATTGTTTAAATAAAAACACAATTTATAGGTATCTAAACATACCAAAGTTATATATATATAAAAATATATTTAGTTATTTATTAAATTTTCTAGCAGCGCTTAGTATTGGGCAGCTTAAATTATAGATAAATGTACTGCCTTTGAAAAACGGCAGTGGCGCTTTTAGTCCGGTTTTGTTAATATATCAACAACCGATTTGGAAGTACAGAATCAATACACACAGTTTTTTACTTTAATGAGCCTTTTGTAGTTACATTTTTTTAATAGTCACTAGTTAGTTTAAATACACGTATTGTTAACAGGTATATGAGAGGGTTGTAGGCATTGTGTACTTATAGTTTTAAAGTTATGTTTTTAAATGACCGAAGACCGGGTACTAGAACAAGCTGACTTTTTAAACACAACATTTTTAAGTAATTGAGAAGATTGGTATGTTATTAAATTAAATTAAATTAAATTGGTTATTTGTTAATGGAATTATTGTTACCCTATTTAATGGGGAAGCTGTAACAAATGAGTGTTTTATTTTTGTCTGAGGAAGGAGGGATACGAATCCCTCCGAATGTGCTTGTTTACAATAAAAGTTCTAACGTTAAATTTCTGAACCATCGTTGCTTCATTTCTATTTATCACTGAATTTGGACAGTGGGTGTATTGCATCTGTATCGCATATTTGCCGGAGGCGTTATCCCTTGGCGTTTTTGTTCTTACTAGTTTGTGTGGTTTTTTGGTTTCTTGGTACTCACTTTGACTGACGCCAGTGTGTTAGATAAAGGTCTTTCCTTTATCCCTTCCCAAGGCAGCACATTACATAACCTGCTAACAGACTTACGGCTTTTTGCCAGAAGTATAGCTCTCAAATTGTTATTTTATAGAGATGAGACAAGTTTCTCTGAAAATTTATGTACACAGAGTGCCTGTTTATTTAAACGTAGGAGTACTTTTTCTCCTCCAATATCTGGGGTTGTTGAAACTTTTGTTAAGTTATGTGAGCGGGATATGTACACTTATTTCCTGGATGGGTATAAGAAATGTTTATATTTCAATATGTCTAAGCAGGAGAACTTGTCCCTGAAGAAATTAACACAAGATAGCTCTATTGCTATCAGACCCAGACAAAGGGGAGGGATTGTGTTACTTAATAGGAAGATTATGATAGGTATATGCAGTCCATGCTTAGTGATCATTTAACATATAAAAGCATAGATGAAAAAGATTTAGATAAAATACTTAGAGATATTAATGACACACTATATGATTTATTGATGTGTCGACAGATCAGCAAAGACATATATGAGTTTTTTTCATACTAGCCATCCTCAACTCCCAGTCATAAAAGGATTACCAAAATGCACAAGGGATATATCCACCTCCCATGTCCCATAGTCTCGGGAGATGGATGGAGTACGGAAAATATTTCCATCTATTTAGAAAAATGTCTGAGACCCCTTGTTAATAATATCCCGACTGTCTTAAAGGACACCTACCAACTTTTGGAATTTTTGGATAACCTGGAAGTTGAGTTATGCAGAGATAGGCATCTTTTAATAACCATGGATGTCCAGAACTTGTTCACTTGTATCCCAAACGACAAGGGCATTGATCTAATTAGAGATTTATTACAAGCCTCACCATCAATAGACTGCAATATGCAGTTATTGATTTGCCAGCTGCTAGATTTGGTCTTAAATAACAATGTTTTTTGTTTTAAAGAGCAGATGTTCTTGCAACTAGCAGGGGTTGCCATGGGCACTCCTCTTGTGAACACATATGCCAATCTAGTGGTTCATCAGTGGGAAAAGGAATTTTGTTCAGTCATGAATCTTTCGAAAAATGCTTGGTTTATAAGCGTTTTGTGGACGATGTCCTTGTGGTTTGGGATGGCAGTGAGCAAGATTTTCTTTTGTTTGTATCATACTTGGAAACTACTACTAGCTTTTTAAGGTTTACCATAGAAACTTCACATGACACCATAAGTTTCCTTGATGTAAATCTTAGTATTCAGAATAATAGGTTATTGTCTTCTCTGCACAGGAAGACTTGTTGGAAGAATGCCATATTACGATATGACAGTATGCACCCTCGTCATATCTTCAAAGGGATAGTGAGATGCCAATTTCAGAGGTTATTGAAATTATGTAAAGATCCCATGAATTTGAATATGGAATTAGAAAATGGAACTTATTTTCATAGAAAGGGGTTATGATGCTAAACTAATAAGCCGTATCAAATCTGAAGTATTGGGTGGACGTACAAATTCAGAAAATCAAATTATTACTAAAACAGGCTATGGAAATAGGGCTAATAGCACCTTTTCTAGCAAAGCCATGTTTGTAACTACATACACAAATGACAGTCTAAATATTAAGAAAATCATTTCCAAACACTGGGGTATTCTAACCCTAGATGATAAAATACTAAATATAGTAGGGGCTACACCCAGACTTGTATTCAGGAATAATAAGAATTTAAAAAGACTGCTTTGTGTTGATCACAATACTAGAGTAAGAGATATTAGCATAATGGACAGGAGTATATCACAAGAAACTGGGACTTATCCATGCAGGAAATGCAATTATTGTGGTTATATATCAACATCACAAAATTTTATACATCCTAATTTAGATTTTTCCTTTACCCCAGGTTTACTGCCAATTGTAACACCTCAGGCCTCATTTATTTAGCAACATGCCATTCTTGTCCTGCGTTTTATGTGGGCATGACTAAAAGGAAACTTAAACATAGGATATACAACCATATATATGATATAAGGAATAATAATCAGGTAAATGCCCTAGCTAAACATATCTCTATTTATAAAGAACATGGTTTTGTATTCAGAGTATTTCAGATTATTCCCCAGAATCATCAAGGGAGATTATATGAATTATTTAGAGAGCAAAGAACTTGGATGGGTCTTTAAGTTAAGAGCCCACTACCCTCCAGGCCTTAATAATTATGTCTCTTTGCGATCTGTATTAAAATCTACAAATAATATCTTATGCATTGTTGTGTTAGTCATATTATTTACTTCTATGAGTTTTAGGTTCAGCATTCTGTACATAAATATGTTTACATTATATGTCTTTATGCATATATATATGATACAGTGATTTTGCACTTGTACATTTTGTATTTGTATTTTTATACATCTGTATTTAGGCATTGTTTATATTTATATATGTATATATACATATATTTTTATATAGGTTTTATGTCTTTGGATGATGTACTATTTTGCAATTTCATTTATAGTTTTTATATATGAGTTTAATTTGATTTATATGAGGAGGCTTTATTAGTCATGTATTTAAACATATTTGAACATCTTATCAGTGTTTGTTACTGATACAGGATGCCTTTGTTATATACTCTTTCATCAAGTTACTGTCACTTTATCTGGCAAGTTTTTTAGGCACAGGTAGTTCAAGGAGAACTCTAAGATGTGTTTCAATTAATCAATTGATGATCCACCCTACCTTTTGGCTATTCGCCATTGGAGAATTTGAATTAATTGAATAATTGGAATGTGTTTAAGTAAGATGGTTTGTTCCCTAGTCTTTGATCTGAAGAAGCGTAATACGCTCATCCACAGTTTTATTCTAATAAAAGATTTTGGTTTTTACAACTGCTGCTGCCGTTCTTGTGCCTGAGACTGTACGTGTTTTGTTGCTCCTAACTTACTGTAATTCTTTTCTTCATTTTTCAAGTGCACATCCATTCTCACAGAAACGATCAATAATTAAAGGACAACTTATCAGAGCAGCAAGAATGGTGTCTCTAGAATCAGATTTTAAGGATGAATGTATTTGCTTAAGTAATATGTTTCAAAGATGTGAGTACCATATTACTTTGATCAATTATTTAATTGATGAAGTGCAATGGAAAAAGAATAATGGGAATATTAAACCTATTCTCTACAACGTTTCCTTACAAGACTTGAATTCTGGTAGTGTGATGTTTGAATCAGAGACACGGAACTCAACACATTTACAACCAAACATTCAACCTAATT
The DNA here is from genome assembly GCF_019279795.1 of Protopterus annectens. NCBI lineage: Eukaryota > Metazoa > Chordata > Ceratodontiformes > Protopteridae > Protopterus > Protopterus annectens. The sequence goes on from NC_056729.1 coordinate 1,367,504,337, forward strand.
TTAGAAATAGTTTTATTTCTACATTTAATTTGGACAGTTCTATAGTGTCTAATATTTTATATAAAAATTGGGAATTAATTAGCCACGATAAGTGGCTAGTAGATAAGTTGGGTGTAACCCCAAAGATAGTGTTCAGAAGGGGTTGTAATTTAAAAAATATGTTGGAAAACAACAACCAACAAAGAGTTACTAGTAAAGCAGGCACGTATACCTGTGGTATGTGTAAATGGTGCAAGTTTATAATAGTAGGAAGTTCCTTTTCAATTAATGACACAAAATATACCCTTCACTACAATTTACCGTGTAATTCAAAAATGGTGGTATACATAGCAGAGTGTAAATTTTGCACTGCATTCTATGTTGGAAAGACCGAGCATAGATTGAGAGATAGAATTTATGAGCATGTTTATGCAATGGAGAAAAATAAAAATGAAAATGCTTTAGCAAAACATTGTCAACTAACAGGAGGACATATGTTTTCATTTAAGGCTATTGATCAAGTGCAGTTAGATAGGAGGGGTGGTCCCACTTCCTTATATTTAGAACAGCTCTAACTTTTTTGGCAATTAGTACTTGACGCCTTTCACACTCCAGGTTTAAATGAAGCTTGTAACATAGCGTGTTTACTGAAATTAAAGAGTTTAAGCAGATAGGTTTTTAATACGCATATTATATACTGCTCCCTGAGTGTCGTATTTTAAACATTCAAAAACATCTATTTATAATATTTAAAATATTTATCTTAAAACATTTATTTTAATAGTATTTAGGTACTTTTTAGTATTTTCTTGTGCGGTTTATATGTTGAACATTTGTATTCATAGTTTAGTACTAGGCTATCTGCCCTGGGGCATTTGCAAGCCTAGCCCTAGAGATGTGGCTTTCGCCACCCCATGTAGTGGTACTAAGGTGTACAGAATAAATTTAGAATACTGTGCCTTTGTCTAGTAGTGACACATTGAAGACCCCCTTACTTATTAAAATTAATTTACTGTGCCCCTGTCAAGTAGCGACACAGGGGTGACCCCCGGGGTAAACCTACGATCTCCCATCCACTCAAGATTTCTCTTGCAGAGAGTCAGTGAGGGGCTCTGCCTAACATGAACTGGGATTCTGTTCCAGAGTATGGGAAGCCTCTGAGTTATGAATCTGTCCCTCCAGCATGTTCTATTCATGTTTGTACTGAGGTTTAGATCTTTGGCTCTCGTGGTTCTTATGGATTTGGATTTTTTGAGGTGGAGCATGTCCATCAATTCCTGGTTGGACATGGCCTTGTACGTCAGGCACAGATCACCTCTGAGCAGGCGGTATGCTACTGAATAGAGCTGTAGTTTCTTTAGCCTGGTAGCATATGACATATGTTGGAGACCCTTGATCCTCTTGGTGAGGTACTTCTGGGGTCTCTCCAGCTGTTGTAAGTGCCGGATGAGGTACATACCAAATGGGGCATTGTACTCAATCATGGGCCTGATAAGGGAGGAGTACAGGGGCACAATGACCTTTGATCTGGATGTGAACCCCTTCATGATAAGGTGGGCAAGGTAGAAAGTCTTTCTAACCACTTTGGCAACGTGGGTGTCAAATGAGAGGTCACTATCAACTTGGGTCCCCAAGTCTCTGATTACTTTTTCCATACTCAGTGGGTTACTGTATATGTGATAATTTGTGGGTACTTTGTTTTTCCCAAAGGGGATGACTATACATTTCTTGGCATTCAGTTTAAGGCCATGATTCCGGCACCAGTTTGTTTTGGTGAGGCCTTTCTGTACGATGTATGTGTCAGCTGGTGTATCGACTATGGCACCTAGTTTGCAGTCATCTGCGAACTTTGTCAGCCACAACCCTCCCATGTTTGCTTTCACATCTGAGAAGTAAATGCTGAACAAGAGGGGTCCCAGGACAGAGCCCTGTGGGACACCACTTGTGACTGGCTTTGTGTCTGACATGGCTTCCGCAATTTTGACTTTATGGGTTCTGTTCTTTAGCCAGTTTGCAACCCATCTTGTGACATATGGATTTACATTTAAGCTGTTTAGCTTATCTATGATCCCTGAGTGGGGTATTGTGTCGAAGGCTTTAGCCAAGTCCAGGTAGGCTGTATGGACTGCCTTTCCCTCATCAATGGCTCTAGTGACTGTTTCGAAAAAGTCAACCAGGTTCAAAAGTCAGGATCTGCCCTTTACAAAGCCGAACTGGGTGGGATCAAGTGTCTGTAGGTCCCCAATGTTGTTGTTTATGAGTTCCATAATAATTCTTTCCATAGATTTGCAGACCAGGCTGGTTAAGCTTATGGGGCGGTAGTTCCCAGGGTCTGTAGTGGAGCCTCCCTTGTGGAGTGGGACCACTGTTGCTGTACGCCAGTGTTCAGGTACATATCCTGTAGTAAGGCTAAGGTTAAATAACACTTTTGTATGTGGGTTTAGCTCCTCTTGGAGTTCACGTATCACACAGCCGGGGATACCATCAGGTCCCATAGATGCTGTGTTTTTTGCTTTGCTGAGGGCGGTTCTCACCTGGACATCAGAGATGACAGGGAGGTTACATTCAGCTGGGATGAGTATTTCTTCGTTTGGAGGTGAGGGAGGGGAGAAATTTGCACTGAACCTGTCTGCCAGAATGTTGGCAATATCTGTGGGTTCGGTAAATTTTTTGTCATTGTGTACTAACTCTGAGCATATCTGAGGGTTTCCACCCAGGTTTCTAACATAACTGAAGAATGCCTTGAGGTTATCTTTAGTGTCCTTGGCGATTTTTCTCTCAAAGTTGGCCTTGGATGTTTTTATGAGAGAACGTAGCTTTCTACTAGTGCTGATCAGAGATGCCTTCCCTTTATGGGATTTTGCTCTGTCTTGCAGTAGCTTCCTTCTTTTGTTATACAATTTGTTTATGGCTGGGGTCCACCAGACAGGACGCTTTCCTTTGGTGGAGAGGGTCTTGGTTTTATTTGGGATTGCACGATCCATGCATTCTTGGAGATGTCCGTAGAAAGCATTTGTGTAGGATTCAGCATTGTGGGATGTGGTTTCCATTGGCCCTGTGGGCTTAAATGATACCATCTCAGTCTTAAGAAGTGTAAAGTTGGCTTTTGAGAAGTTTCTTACTGTAGTCTTTTGTGCTGGGGGTGGAGGTGGTAAATGTATATCCAGGGTGATTAGTTTGTGGTCAGATCTCACCAGTGAGGGGGATACTTCTGGTGTGGAGCATTTTGTCCCCATGTTTGTGATGATCAGGTCTAGTATATTATCCCCCCTTGTGGGAGAGGTGACTAGCTGTTCCATTGCATTTGAGTTTATGAATTCCAGGAACCTTTGGGCTAGGGTGTTAGGGCTAGAATAGTGCACCCAGTCTATGTTAGGGTAGTTGAAGTCTCCCAATATGATGGTATTTGGTGAGACATTCATATCTTCCAATGTCTTCAGGAAGGCTGAGTGGGGTTCTTGAGAGTGGGAGGGTTGTCTGTAACATGCAACCAGTTATATAGCAGTTTTGCCTATGGTTAGCTGCACCTGGATGGTCTCCGATGCTTCATGAGTTGCCACTAACCTGGAGGTGTGGGTATCCTTGATGAATATGGCACTCCCCCTCCCTTTGTGTTTCGGCCCGGGTTTTGGGGTCAAAAAGCATGATACGAGGTAAAGCCTGGTAGTGCTGGGATGCTCTCAGGAGCCTTGAACCATGTCTCGGTTACAGCGCAGACATCGATGTTCTCCATGCTGAGGAGTGCTTCGAGAGCCTGCATCTTGAGATTTAGACTTCTGGCGTTGAGCAGCATTACCCTTAATTTTTTTCCATTTTTGTTTTCTAAGGAGGTGGGTTCGTCTTTTGAGCCTTGCCTAAAAAAGGCACTATGGGGGTAGCAAGAGCCTTAGCCAATATCCGGAAGCCCAGTGGTGACAGGTGCAAGCCGTCCCTTGCGAAGCAGCGTGGCTTGTCCAGCATGTCATCCCAAGCAGATAGACATTGGATCCCCCTAAAATGACACCAGTAATTGAGCCAATTATTAAAGCTGATCATCTTGTCTTTGTATTGTGGCATAATCCTTGGTGAGGGCAAGATGCTGCTCAGGGTCAGGGTCATACCAGCCTGGGCTACATAATCAGAGAGCTCCTCTATGTCTCTTTTCATGTAGTCCAAGGAGGTACATTTCAGGTCATTCACGTCGGCATGGACAATGACGGAGTCATATTTGTACGTGCTTTTGAGTGACCTGAGTGCGTGTGTTATATGGCAGATCCTAACCCCTGATAGGCAGCTTACCATTACCCTCTCCTTGCTCAGCCTGGTAAGTGGGACGTCAGTGTGTCTGACTATAGAGTCACCTATCACTAGTGTATCAGGCATAGTGTTTGGCCTTAAGGGCTGTGATTTATTGACACACCGATTTATTGAAGTATGTGTTGCATGTGTTATGTTTTGAGATGGTGGATTTTTGGGTGTCTGCTTTGGGAGCCTCTGTTGTTTTGGTAAGTTTTTTAATAGAGCCTCCGAGTATGTTTTTGTGTTATTATGTGCTTGATTTGCAGTTGGGGTAGGTCTATGTGTGACTGGGTTTGTTGTGTGTGTGCTTACCTTCTCCTCCTGTCTGGTCTTGCCAGTCCTGAGTTGAGAGAGTTCAGCCTCCAGTTTGGCTATATAGTTGCATCTCTCACATGTATTTGTGTTTGTTGGGAGGAGGAGAGGGTTTGTTGGGAGGAGGAGGTATTGATGTGTTGATTCGTTACATTTACTGATATATTTAGAGTAAATACTGATTGTTGCTCAGCTGACTAGAGCCTGTGATCATATGACTTGTATGTTGTTATAAAAGAACGTCGTAAAAATGTGTTTGTATCTGAAGAAGTTACAGTATTACTGTAACGAAAAGCGCTTCATTAAAACGGACTTGTTTTTTTGCCGGGTTTGTTTGTCTTCTAGTCCATTTTCAAAGTTGTGTTATTCCCTATCCAGTCAAGCAGAAATAAGGGAAACCTCAAATGCCTTTCTGCTGGAATTCTTTGCTGGGGTTAAATGTAGCCTGCACAAAAGTATGATCAGAAAATTTTACAAGTCCCATAGGTTCATAGGTAGATACTAGGCTATCTCCCCTAGGGCATTTATAAGCCTAGCCAGAGTGTATTTGGCTTCCGCCTCCCTATTAGATTAGCCTACTATGCCTCTGTAAAGTAGGTCACAGAAGGTACCCTTTTAAGATTAGTTTACTGTGCCTCTGTCTATCAGGGACACAGGAGAGATCCCAGGGGTGAATTTGCAATTTTCCATCCACGCGTCCAAATTTCGCTTGAAGAGGGACGGTGAGGGGCTATGTCTAACATGAATTGGGATTCTATTCCAGAGTGAGGGGAGCCTTTGGGAAATTAATCTGTCCCTCCAGCATGTCCTATTTATTTTTGTGCTGAGGTTTAGATCCCTGGAGCGTGTAGCTCTAAGGGACTTGGATTTTTTGAGGTGGAGCATGCCCATTAATTCTGGGTTTGACATGGCTTTGTACTTTAATTTATTCCACTCTACTTTTCTGCTGCCTAGACACAAATAGTTTGTCTAATCATAGCCATTTTCCCCTCATTTAGGACTAAAGCAAGTGTATTTCACATCTCCTTTCATTTGTGCTTCTTTCAGTCAACAAGACCCAGGATGCTTAATAGGTTTTACACTTGTTCCTCAGTCCTTGCAAGGCAGTTTCTTCTCCCTCACCCACTTGCGTCTTTCTCAGCACTTATCACATTCCAGTCACCAGCTGTAAATAAAATCCTCTTCAAGATGTGTATAATGCTCTGTAATATGTGCTAATAGTGTCATATTTTGTGCAATAAGGAATACAGATAGGGACCCAAGTAAGCATCTTTCCTCTAGATTTTCCTTTCCACCCTGCTAAACATTCATCCCTGTTACCAAGTATACCTTTTCCAACTAACTTGAGCATCTTAACTTGCCAAAATAACAACCCCCGCCTTCTCCCCTCCAAATAATGAAACTGCACCACTGACTGATATCCCTTCCTCTCTAACTGATGCTCCTGTCCAGAGAGACGCATCTCTGGAGAAATTATATTTCTGCTTCTTCTCTCTTTAAGATATTTAATATGCTATTTCATTTAATCAGATTTGTGAGACCATTTGCATTCTAAAGTAATAGTTTTGCATCTGTCTACCTGAATTTAGAGTTCTGTAGTATGCAGCTCTCCCCTTATCACTCTTAACCTATACTTTCCAGCTAATAATTCTTCTTGTTCAGCATATAGCAGCACATTGTATCAACATTTCCTGTTTCATCTTTTACAATTGTCCTCCAAATATAATTATCCCTGCATTTAAAAATCCAACCTCAGTATTCCAAGACATTTCATACCCATATCTTATGCATAGTTTCTCCCATATATTACAGTCCATTTACATATATGTAGGTAGTCATCTTTTTGCAGGACAACATCAGTTGAAAATTTTCAGCCATCATTAACACCTCCCCAGTGTCAAATCATCAGTGATCTTGCCCCTAGATATCTGAAGAGGTAACAAGGTAGCAATACTGAAGATAACTGTACATTCTTTTAGGAATAGAGTCATTTCACACTGAGCTAATCGGAGGAAATCGGAGGAAGGGCTCTGAGCTAACTAATCTGTGATATATAACATTAAGTATCCTGTTTTTTGCTTATTTCTGAGTTATTTATAGCACTTTTATTTTACTCACTGTGTGTGAGGTATTAAGTAGAATTTTCTACAATTGTTAAGCATCTGGTTGGGTTTGTTTGTTCTGATTTCCTGCTAGGAGTGTATCATATAACTTGTTTGCATTTAAAATCATTCTCTAGAGTCTCCTTGATCCTTTATCTGTTTAAACATTTCTGCAGTTTTTTCTACCCAAGTAGTGTTGGTAGTGTAGCATTGTCCATATTCAGGCTTGTGTTTTGGACCTTGTTGTTTGTTGTTTACATACTTTCATTCAAACCAGGTGGGTTGTCCGCATTTAATCTAAGTTGCCACAGAGTTTCTTTCCTTTCAACTCTCTTTTTGTTGTTACCACCTCTCAAATCATTTTTAACATGTTAAATGTTCAGGTATCGTAATAGTTCGACTAAAATGTGATACAGTACAATATGGTCCTTCATGAATGTATCTACAAGCTTTACAAGAGAAACATTTATACATGCCCTTCGGTTTGTCAGATTTAGGTAACAAAACCTTATTTTCATCATTCTCTAATAAGCTTTTAATGTTTGTTTTCCTGTTTACAAAATTAGGTACATTTCCTAAAATGGAATTTAACTCTTTGTAACCTGCAATAATCTTCCAGTTGTTACCGATAATGGTTCTAATCATGTCACTATCTACAGAAATGTCTAAAACAAATCTTGGAACATTAAAAGTAGAAGAGTTATCAGAACTAGTTTGTTTATTATACAAACAGTTTCTTGAAAGAAGATATTCTGAATCCATGTTTAAGGATATAGTAACAGAAATTGTCAGAAGAAGAAGTGCAGACTTCCCTCCTATTTTTATTTACGGTTTATATAATAAACAAACTAGTTCTGATAACTCTTCTGCTTTTAATGTTCCAATTTTAGTCAAACTATTACGATACCTGGAAGGTTCACATGCCAGAGTTCTAATGTGTATATTGCTTTGTGTTCAAGATGCTCAGCATTCTATATTAGTATGACAACTAGGCATTTAAATGCACGTATTAAAGAACACATTTATGCTATTAAATGTAAAGATACTAATAACGCCTTATATAGGCATATACTTAGCTGTCCATTTAGTAAAAAGTTCACTTTTTCTGTGCTTGAACATGTTAAAAAAGATTTGAGAGGTTGTAACAATAAAAAGAGAGTTGAAAGGAAAGAAACTCTGTGGCAACTTAGATTAAATGCGAACAATCCACCTGGTTTGAATGAAAGTATAAATATAAAATGCTTTTTAGGCAACATACTTTCTTAAAACTAAAAGTTAGTTCATAATTTTAGATTTGTGATTTTAGAAGTTTTTTAATTGTTTAATTAGGGTGTGTTAACTGTTTTAATTGCTGTAATTAATTTTAATTGTTTTGGCTTATATATGCTGTGTTTTGAGTGTAACATTATCTTTTCTGAAGAAGTCAACTAGACGAAAGCGGAGATTAAAGGATTTTTTACGCTAAAGCAATTTCCAGTGTGTTTTTCAGTTGGTTTTGGTTGTTGCACTGTGTGCCATTTTAGAGGTTTATATACATATATATATATATATATATATATATATATATATATATATATATATATATATATATATATGGTTCCACTTTGAATCATCGAAAGCTTGAAACATCGAAATTCTGATCATCGAGACCAGAACATCGAGTTTCAAACCATCGAAGATTCAAAGGGAACGTAAAAAAAGAAAAAAAACTCTAAAAACTATTTTATGCAAGGGGGCTTTGCCCGCTGCACCCCCCCAACTTTAATATACCAACTCCGAGATTGCACTACAGTGGAGTAAAGGGAAATCTCCGTTTTTAGCGCTATATGCAGAAGCACCAAATAGGAGACTTCCCATACCCTGTCTGTAGTGCCATCACATTCACAGACAGTGTGCAAGGCATCTTGCTGCCCTGCAGAAACACTAGGTTTTTCCCTTTTTTTAGTTACCTTTTTATTCCCCTTGACAACATCAATGTTCAAAACACTCGATGATATGGTCTCGACCATATGAATTTCGATGGTTTAGAATTTTGACGTTTTCAAGTGGAACTATATATATATATATATATATATATATATATATATATATATATATATATATATATATATATATATCTGGTTAGGGGTCGCCACAGCGGAACTCCGGTCCGCTAATGATTGGTAGTTGACTTTTACATGCAGAGTTACCAGCCATGACGCACAACCTTCAACGAAGGTACGCCCATTCACACATATCTCCATGCAGAAGACGCTCTAGCTGAGAATTGAACCAGACAGCGTCTTACTGTGAGGCGACAACGCTACTGAGCACCACCACCATGTATATATATATATATATATATATATATATATATATATATATATATATATATATATATGTACTAGGCTAACAACCACAAGGGTCTTTACAAGCCTAGTCAAGCTTCAAGATTATATTGCACCAAATGGTACTTGAACCCATAATCTCTGGCCTTGGAAGCCATTGCCTTATCCATTTAGTTCACTTGGGCTGGTAGTAGGTTATCTTTTTACTCTTCAAAAGTCTTAACAGCACATTGTGTAGGTCAAAATTCACAATAAGCAAGCATTCAGCATCCACTGAAAATTACATGTAACCCAATAAAAAAATAATCTTTAAAACCTGTTTAGAGGTAATTTTCACTGCAACTAAGCTTGACATTGTAGAATAATATAACTACTGTCATCACTCTTCTACCACACCTCATCCTTAATAAATTCGCCCTTCTAGTATCTGTAAAGATTAATAGCTTATTATTAACTTGTACGGTTTCTAAAACTCTCCATGTGTATATTCAGATTGTATTCAGTATCCTGCAAGCCAGTTATACTCAATTCTGTTCTATGTAAAGGCAGTTTAATTAGCTGAATCATTCCCTGCTGATTTATTTTCTCATTTTGATTCAATTGTAAAAATGTTGTGTCTTAAGCTGTTTGTGATCTGATATTATGGTGGCTTCTTGAAGGGACTCCACTAAATTGGGACTTCCTAGATGGATGGTCCTATTTAACACATGCAAATAAACACTTGTAATATAGTATTTATTATATAACTGTCATCTAATCCCTCTAAGACTTTATATACATTTCCATAGCTAATTAGAAAGACTTTTATAGTTTTAACTTATAGCTTATTAGGTAGATCTACCCTTTATTCTCTTTTTCATATTATGCCAACATCCCAGAGCAGATGGTACAGGGTGGAGTTAGTATAACTCTTTCTTCTGTTCATTCTATTATGCTGCCTAACCTAGTACTAACAACTTTGTGTGTTAAATGCGTATCATTTGAAATCAAAAAGCCTTCCTTTCCCTGATGCATTACTTGGAAAGCAGTGCGACAGGTTAGTAAAGAATTAACAGGCAGAATAACTAATATTTAGCACAATTTTATTTATTTAACATTTTATGGCTAGGACTGAAATGATCCACATGGGGCATTCTGGGTGCAAGGCACTTGTATTAAAATTATAATGAGATTCAAAAACACATTCAAACATATATATCTGCACAATTACCGAGAACTATTTTAGGTAATAGTCAAGGATTAATGCATTTAGACGTGACTTAACATTCTATGAAACACGAGTCTAATAAAATCTAAATAGTGTTTAAACAGATGATTGCACTGCCTGGCTGCTAACAGTGGATATTCCTTTGACTCAACAGAGTACTTAATGAAGAAGAGAGGCAGTTTATAAATACTAAGGGGTAAGAGCCTGGCAAGGTCAATATTTGCAAAGGTATTTGAAGTTATCATGTATATTTTGAAGGAGATAACTTTGTAATTCTTTGTAATCAGAGACTGTTGAAGGAGGTAAGGCGGGCATCTCAGTTATTGGATCTGAGAATTGTGAAGGAGTTGCAACTTTTGCTGATTTTGTTTTGTTGGTATCTTGGGGGTCTGTCATTGGGACCTTGGAGTCTAAGCAGAAGTGACTAGTGTTACTTTAGTAACATTAAAGAGATTGAATTCTAATTTAAGAATTAGGAAGAGAAAAGAAATGAGGAGCAGGTCGGTTCTACGTTTGATAGGAAGCCACTTGGTTTTTATAAGAATCAAGCTGTAATAATGTCCGATCCGTGTTAGAGTTATAAGCCTGCAGGTTTTATTTTGCATAACTTGCAGGGGAGGGTAAGTTTTAATGTGAGGCATAAGTCATTAAGTCAGACCATGATTAAGATGAGATGGTAAAATACTTTTGCTGGTAAAGTTTCTGGCTTTAGGAGAGAGAAACAGGAGCAGAAAATGTTGCAGGCACATGAAAGAAAATTGCGTTTATAATTTTTTTCTGTGATAGCTGAAAATAAGTGAATAATCTAGCCAACAATAGAGATACTTAACTGTCAGTAGAAGTTTCAAGCTGACTACTAGGGATGATCTGTGATTTCCCCAATAAGAGGAGTCTGTTTTAAGTTTCTGCTAGTTAACAAAGATCACAGCTTTGGTTTTGTTAGAACTGAATATTAACATGCACCAATGATGAAAAGTCTCGAGGTTTAAAGTTTCTTTTTGAAAGTGGAAGTAAAAAGATGTATGGTACATCTCCATTTTATCATTGTTTAGCATTATTTTGATACTAAGGATATTGGAGGGAGTGAACTGTTAAAAGCAAGGAGGAAGGTAGCCAAGATCTAGCTTTGACAGTCATACTACATATAGAGTTACTGGAAAAGCAGAGGTTAAGGAGGCTTCTAATTTGGTAAGATGGTTTTGTGTTAAAGATAGCTGGTAAACTATCCAGTGACCTCAGTGATGGCATGGTGTAGAGAGATGAAGCCCTGGCTGTGACCCATATGACCTAGTTCTGTTAGTAGCCCAGGAGCTGGAAAAGCTGTCCATAAAAGATGGGAGTGAGTAGCTGATGACAAGTTTCTCATCCTGAGGGAAGGAGGCAGTCTGGTCTGCTATAATGTTGATTGGTACTCTAAAGCTAGACTACAGCATGTAGTATATGGGTCACAGATGTGTGCTTGGCTCTGCCAATCTTCAGTATGCAGTTGCTTTCCAAGTGTATGTTGGATGGCGCAGTGGTGCAGTGGTAGCATTGTTGCCTCACAGCAAGAGGTTCTCCAGTTCAATTCTCGGCTGGGGTGCCATCTGTGCGGAATCTGCATGTCCTCCATGCATTTGTGTGGGTTTCCTCCAGGTGGTCCGGTTTCCTCCCATGTTACAAAGACATGCATCTGGAGCATTTCTCCCCCGGCGCTGAAAATTGGCTTTGTTCCAAGTTAGACTTTTCTGGTTAACACATTTTTGTTTTATTTTTTATTTTATTTTGCATTTGTTAACTGGGAGTTTCTGACTGAGACGAAAAGGCCCTTTTTCAGCAGAGGCCCGGGGAGAAAAGCTCCACATAGAAAAATTACAGATACATTTATATATTTAGACATAATCAGTATACACACAAATTACAACAGACATGTTTTTACAGTGGTATGCAGCACATCAACAGTTACAGTGGAGAGAACAAACAAAATATTATTTTAAAAATAAAGGTAATTAATAGATTTGTGGTGTACAGCTGAAATTTGGAACATAGGTAGAATACATTAGTACACAGGTACAGTACATACATTGTAGATTAGTCAGTGTTTGTGACTAAGAGTGAAAACTATTATCAAGTACTCTAGGTTTAGTATGTGTATCTTATCCGCTTTCACTAGCCTGGGGAGCAATCATGGCACTGCCAACTTTGCTTGAGATGTTGCCTAATGAGGTTTTTAAAGGAGGCTTTGGATGATGTGTTTTGTATGCTAGTGGGGAGAGAGTTCCATTTTTTAGCCACTGAACTACTATATAGTGTGTCTCCATAGCTATTGTAGATGTTTGTGACTTCTAGTAGTAGTTTGCTTGATGATCTAAGAGGCCTTTTGGCTGAGTGATGTTGTACTAGGTTTTTGAGGGCAGGACACTTATTGGGGAGGTAATAGAATGACAGAGGCAGAGCTGATTGTAGGTTAGGAGGTTGAGCAGTTCAAGCCAGTGGAGCTGTCTCAAACCAGTACAGTGATGAGTTCTATATGAGCAATTTGCAGCAAAGTGGGCGATTCTGTTATAGCAGGCTTCCATTTTGCTTAGTTCAGTTTTGTTGAGATTAGTCAGAATGGGAGATGCATAGAGTAGGGTGGATAGAAGTTGGGAGTGAGCAATGATTGATCTTGTGTTGGTGGTAAGAAATGTTTTGATACGGTAGAGTGATCCCAGTTTGGCGTGTACTTTTTCAATAGTTAAGTTGAGATGACTATCAAATTTTAGGTGGGAGTCTATAGTTATTCCCAATAGCGTAGCCTGTGCCACTGGAGCGACTGGAGTAGCATTTGTGGAGTTGATAGTGAATTGACTATTATCAGTGTTTTTGTTAGAACTGGTTATAATCATAAAGATTGAGGATAAGTTGGGCTTTGGTAAGGTAGTTTTCAACATCAGAGAATGTTAGTTGAGTTGTTTGCAGGAGGGTGGGAATGTTTTGTGCAGCACAGATTAAGGTAGTATCATCTGCATACTGAATGATAGATGCATGCTGTGTGGAGGTATGGAGGCCATTTGTGAAGACTGTGAATAGTAGTGGTCCTAAGACAGAACCCTGTGGAACTCCTATAGTTATGGGCAGCTGAGGAGAGAGAGAATTTTCCCATTTCGCAGCTTGGTACCTGTCAGTTAAGTAGCTCTGGAACCAGGTAAGAGTGGAATCTGATAGGTGATATTGGTTTCGTTTGTTTAGCATGATTTGGTGCGAGACTGTGTCAAATGCTTTGGACATATCCAAAAAAGAGTTGACACCTGCAGGCCTTTGTTTTTGAGATGGTTTACTATGTCTGTGAAGCAGAGGAGGGCTGTAGTGGTACTATGGGCAGATCTGAAACCATGCTGAGTAGGTGACAGGATGTTGCTGTCTAGGAGATATTTTAGCACCTGGGTATGGATGCATTTTTCTAGAATTTTGGCCAGGAGGGAGAGTAAAGCAATGGATCTGTAGTTATTAAGTTCAGTGGAGGTCCCGCCTTTATGTATGGGTGTAACATAGGATATTTGCCAGAGTTTGGGCACATAGTTTTCAACAATTGATCTTTTTATGAGAGTGGAGACTGGGATAGTAATAGCATCTGCTGTGAGTTTCAAGAAATAGCTGGGGAGTAGGTTGGCTGCTGTTGATGAGGTTTTTAGTTTGGAGAGCATGCTTTTGATTGAAGTGGTGGAAACTGTTTTGAGGGTAAAGCTTGTATTAGTGTTATTTGTGTTGGAGGAGATAGTGAGGTAGGAACTGTCCTGAGATACTAAGGATAGAATTGAGTTCACAAAGTGGGAGTTGAATTGTGTTTCGATGGGAACTTTAATGTCAGGTGTGGTTGGTTTGGGCGTAGCCTTTTGGGTGGGTTTTTAGTAGCTGGTATACATTTTTCCAAAATTTTTGGGGGTTGTGTTGGTATTTAGTTTGTAATGTCGTGTAGCAGGATTTTCTGTCCAACCTAATGCATTTTTTGCATAATTGCGCAATTCTTGGTACTTAGTTAGACTTTGTGTTTCTTTGGTTTTTTGATAGTAAAGCCAGGCAGTGTCTCTGGACTTGAGGATTTGTTTGGTTTCTTTACTGAGCCAGAGGTTTGTAGAGGTTCTAACCTTGATTTTGCGCAATGGAGCGACAGTTTCTAGGTGTTGCAGAAATGTTTTGTTGAAATATGCTACAGCCTGGTCAAGTGGGAGGGTTTTTAGGGGGTCCAGTCATAGTTACAGAGTAAAGTATTGAGGACCTCAGGAGAGACTTTTTTTGTGTTTCTAGTGGATTTGTAGTTAGTGGTTTTGCATGTGCGTGTTCTACTATGTACTCATAGAGTGGTGCACAGCAAAAGTTATCCCACTCCACAAAGGTGGAGCCACAACGGACCCTGGGAACTATCGCCCTATAAGCTTGACTAGCCTGGTCTGAAAGGCTATGGAGCACATCATCAGGGAATTCATTAACAGAGATATTGGGAACCTTCAAACATTGGACCCTACACAGTTTAGCTTTGTTAAGGGCAGATCATGCCTCCTAATCCCTGGTGGACTTCTTTGAGACAGTTACCAAGGCTTTAGATGAGAGAAAGGAAGTCCACACAGCCTACCTAGACCTCACAAAGGCTTTCGACACCATTCCCCATTCTGGTATTATAGACAAGCTCACCAGCCTGAACATAAACCCGTACGTCACAAGATGGGTTGCCAATTGGCTCATGGATAGAACCCACACGGTGAGAGTTGCAGGCTCTAGGTCTGATTCTAAACCAGTTACAAGTGGCGTCCCCCAGGGCTCAGTCCTGGGACCCCTCCTGTTTGGTATATACTTCTCAGAGGTACAGGCAAGCACAGGAGGACAATGGCTGACCAAGTTCACTGACAACTGCAAACTGGGGGCCATAATTGACTCTCCAGCTGATACAGACATCCTCCAGAAGGGTCACACTGAGATGGATACCTGGTGTCAAAATCATGGCCTCAAGCTAAATGCCAAAAAGTGCATAGTCATCCCTTTGGAAAAACAGTACTCATGAACTACCACATACGTGGTAGTCCCCTAAATACAAAAAATGTAAAAAGGGATCTGGGGACCCAAGTAGATAGTAATCTCTCCTTTGATAATCATATTGCCAAGGTGGTTAAAAAATCCTTCTATGTGGCCCACCTAATCACAAAAGGGTTCGCATCTAGAACAAAAGGGGTTATTGTGCCCCTCTACTCATCACTCAAAAGACCCATCACAGAGTGCAACGCCCCATTTGGAATGTACCTTACAAGACACCTACAACAGTGGGAAAGACCACAGAAGTACCTCACCAGGAGGATTACTGGCCTCAAACATATGCCCTATGCAGCCCAACTGAAAAAACTCCAGCTATACTCGGTTGCATACCGCTTACTAAGAGGTGATCTCTGCCTGACATACAAGGCCATGTCCAACCCAGAATTGACGGACATGCTCCACCTAAAAAAAAAAAAAAAAAAATCCCCAGGAGACACTAATCTACATTAGGCAGAGCCCTTCACTAACACTCTTCAAGAGAAACCTTGACAAGTGGATGGGAAACAGAACATTTACCCCGGGGATCACTGCAGTGGCTCTGCTGGACAGAGGCACAGGGAACTAATCTAAGGCGGTGGTGAAAGCCAACACATTCTGGCTAGGCTTATAGATGCCCTTGGGCAGATAGCCTAGTACTTACCTATGAATCTATAAGGTATATTATGTTGTGGTCACTTAAGGTGTCTGGGAGACTGCCTGTGTGGGGGTACAATGTGGGGTTGTTAGTTAGGCCCCAGTCAAAGATGGATTCCCTTTTAGATTTTTTTTATCACATCTTGTTGGAATTTGGACTAGCTGCTGTAGCCATGGAGATTTATTAGATTACTTGGTGGTTCTGATATACAGGTGAACCAATCTACGTCAAAGTCCCCCAGAATAAGGGTTTCTTGTGAGTATGTGGAAGAACACCAGGACAAGAAGTCTTCAAGGCTAGCAGGTGTATTACCAGGTGGAATATAGATCACAATTGTGGTGATGACCTTTTTAGGATGAAGTTGAAGTTGTGAGATAAGTATGTCCCAATTATTGGGGGAGGGGTAGGAGTTTGGTAACTGACATGCAGTTAAGTTGGACTTGTACAGGTAGGCAGTTCCACCCCCTTTACGAAGTGGTCTGTCTTGTCTAATGATATTGTAGCCGGTAGTGAGAACTTCTGAGTTAGCTATGTTTTTATTTAGCCAGGTTTCTGTTAAATCAACTATGTCTGGGGAGTAGTGTGCTATTGTGGCCTGGAGTTCAGGTATTTTATTTTTGATACTTCTAATATTAATATTTAGCATTAAAAGATGGTTGGTTTTGCTACTGTTGTTGATATGCCCAGGGATGAAGATAGTGGGGGTGTTATGTTCTGACATTTGTGTTGGAGCAGTTTATGTTGGACAGGATAGATTTGGGCCTGGGTTGGGGTGGATATCCCCAATTATGGTGAGCCTGGTGTTAAAATGGTGATACAGATGTTGGAGTTTGTTGATGAGTGTGAGAAAGTATTGTGTTTTTTTGGATTAGGAATGAGAGCATATGTGTTTAGTTTTGAATTGGTCTGTTATGTAGTTCTTGAACAATTGTGGGCAGATATTATTATAATGTGCGGTGTCTGTATATGAGAGTGCATAATATAGTGTTGTGCTACTAAGTTTAGGGATATTGCTAGAGTGATAACTTAATTATGAGAAGACAGACTGGACTTAGTCATGTGATAGTCATGGTTATAAAGTTTAGGTTGTTTCTAGGTGGAGGTCTGGATAGGAATTATAGGGTTGCACTATATGTGGATGGGTAAGTAGTGTGGGGTGATGTAAATAATGCCTAGTGGGAATGAGAGTGGTTGGAAGTATTTTGTGGTGGAGCACGTTGGTGTGGTGTAATGTGATCTGACTTGAGGAGCTGTGATTGGTGGAGGTGATGTGAGGTTGAGCTGTGGGTGTGGCTGTGATTACTATAAATGTAGAGGTAGTGGGGATGGGAGGGAATTGGGGGCAGGGTAGGGGAGTGGAGAGAGCCCCAGCGTTAGCAAGGGTGAATGGAGTGGGGCAGAGCCAACCAAGACAAGAGTAATGGGCAGCAAAAAGTAAGTGTTATTTTACAAATCTGAACACTATAAACACATTCCTGAGGTCCAATGGCTTACCAGCAAGCAGAATCCAATTGCTGAAGAGCACTTGTGTCCTGGTGGGAGACTAGTAATTTAAAGATGGCTCCATGCTCAGCAGGATTCTAATATAGACTTAGTATTGGGGGAGGGGGATAGCACAAGGGGTGTAAACCAGGTGGAATGCAGAGAAACCAGTGAAACCAGAGAGGCAGTCAGTGGAAATCTATCAGTGAAGTTCTCAGAGGGGGTAAGTAATCATTCAAACTCTACCTGTAAAATGTAGGAGAGAAGAGACAGCAACATTTATTAAGGTTGGGAGTGTGTCTTCACATTGACTTTCTTATTAGTAGCCAGTTTGTGCACAGATTAGAGTAGGGAGATACATTAGCAATGAAGGGGAATGTATAGAGATGCAAATAAACAGGTGGGCCTCATGATACAAACTAAGACAGAAAACAGTGATATCTCTGCAATAGCTGGAGGGGGGGCATAAGGCTACAACAGTCAGTTTTATTAGCATGCTTAGAACTACTGCTAATTTTATAGCTTCACTCTCATAAAACATACAAGTAGAATGCCTGGGTGGACTGACCCTGCTCTTGAGGTTCAAAATGTATATCCTTGTTTAGATTTGCAGTACTGATTCCTTCTTATACTGTATGGGTGGGGTGGTAGTCGCAGACTGCAGAGTTGCTTGAGTGTGCTCCTGCTCTTGAGGCTCAAAATGTATATCCTTGTTTAGTTTTGCAGTACTGATTCCTTCTTATACTGTATGGGTGGGGTGGTAGCTGCAGACTGCAGAGTTGCTTAAGTGTGCTCAGCAAGCAGAATTCATTTGCTGAAGAGCACTTGTGTCCTGGTGGGAGACTAGTAATTTAAAGATGTTAAATAAATATTGTAAATAAAATGTTAAATAAATAAATAAATGTGCAGCAGCATACATGGTGCCATAGCAGGGAGCTAAGAGCTGCAGTTGAACAAATGAGCCTGAACATCAACCACCATGGTGTGGGAGCTCAGGCCATTAGTCATAAAACCCTGATGGTTACCTGGATGACAGTCTCCTATGATCATCTCTCACTATAAGGGTAGAGAAAGTGAATCAGCTAGACAGCAGTAGGAGGGCTGGTGGTTAACAGGTAGTGAAAGTTTAAAAATAAATAAAATATATTACAGTCAGTAACCTCAGAGCTTAAACATTCATTGTGTGGGGAACATTTGAGGAGTTGATGAATAACAAGTTTGTAGCCATCCATCCATTTATAACCTTCTTTTTCCTATTTTTGTGCAAGGTGTCAGGTGTCATAACAGTAACCATCATCTAGAGTTAGGGTGACTAGCCCTGACATGGTTGTTCTTCTGTACCCCCAAACACACACTGTCTCACAGCTATGGCCAATTTAGAGTGTCCAGTCCACCTACTGCATGTTTTTGGAATGTAGGAAGAAAGTGAAGCACCTGGAGAAAACCCATACGAACACAGGGAGGACATGTAGACTACACACAGAAGACACTTTAGTTGAGAATCAAAGTGAAGAACTTCTTCCTGTCATGTGACACACTACCTACTGCATCACTGTGCCACCCTGTTGATGCATTCATTGTGTGGGGAACAATTGAGGAGTTGATGATTAATAAGATTGTGTCTATAAAAACGCACTAAAGAAGGCAAATAAACTGCTCAGTGCAACTGTTTGATTTATTTCACCATATAAATCTGATTTGGTACCTCGGCCATTCGACTTCACAGGATCTGATGTACAATTAAAAACCTCACCTTTTATACAAATGCAAAACTCAATTAAGTCATTAGCAGTTAAACAATTAATAAGTTAAACAATCTTAAAGTGCATCTTCACATTAATACAAATTCATAAATTAGACTGCTTATATTAAATAACAGTTAAAAACAGACGTTTATTGCTTGATTTAAACCTCTAGGGATCATTGTTATATAATTCAATATTAACTTTGTTTCCAGTGTAAGTAACCTATTCAAATAACCACCACTCCTAGGAAGATAGGGTTTGGCTAACACACAAAAGAAAAAACCTGCATCTGATTTTCCATGTACCTTCACAAAGTGCTCAGTCACTGGACTTTTGAAATATTGATTTCTAATATCCTACAAATGTTCTAATACACAAATCTTGACCTTGCATTTTGTTTGACCCACAAAACACTTTGGAGTAGAACAGTTTTTTTATTAATTTCTTGTTACATCATGTATGCTGAGCATAGTAATATAACCTGTTGTGTGTGTTATGCTGGATGTATTGTATTTGTATAACTTGATGTTGGAGCTTTTCTCCCCGGGCCTCCGCAGAAAATGGACCTGGTCCAGTCGGAATTTCCCGGTTAACAAATGTAAAATAAAATAAAATAAATATAATAAAATAAATAATTATATACGCAACCCCCCCCCGAGTTACAGTTAAAGAAGCTATTAGTGGTATATTTCCTCCCACTGATGGTTGTACCACCAGTTAATTTTTTTTACTTTAGGGCACACACTACAGTTACCACACCAAATCATTCCTGTTTGTGCACTTACAGCCTGTTGTGGGTTATACACATAATTCAGAATTTCTCTCAAATTATGGCTCCTCTTATATGAAAACGTTATGTGTCGGGGAAAAAGTCTACCAATATTTTCATCATTACAAATGATGTACCATAGACCACTTGCAATCTTTTCCAATGTTTGGGAGAAAGGAGAAAATCTAGCTACAAAAAATATTTTTTCTCCATTTCTGTCTTGTACTTTATTCCCATTTATATAGCACTTTCTCATCTTCACACCTTCCAAAACACGTTTTCACTTTGCTAACTTGTTCTACCATGTAACCCCTAACCTTTAACCTATTCTCCACCTCATTTAATTCCTTTGCCCTCAGTTCAACATCACCAGTATTATCAGAAATCCTCTTAAATACCCCATAGGGCAAGGATTGTAAATGATGCTTAGGGTGCATACTGGTAGCATATAAGAAATTATACACTCTGTTTGTTTTCTAAATGACTTAGATTTCACAGTTGTACCTTCTGCATAAACAGTAACATCAAGAAAGTTAATACTTCTTTTACCTGTCTCATATGAGAATTTCAAACCTTGGGGGACTCAAAAAACTCCCAAAATGTCTGTTCACTACCTTTACAAACAGAAGTCAAATCATCTATGTACGTTTTAAAAAGTATAACATTTTCTGTATAAATTTAGATGGATACACAAATCTTTTTTCAAAATCATCTATATAAATAACTGCATAAGTGGGGGCAAAAGGTGCCCCCATCACAGTTCCTTTCTTCTGCAAAAACACTATTTTCGAAACAAAAATAGTTGTGGAGCAAGCAAAATTTTAGTAAGGATAACAGAAAAGAGGTACATGGTCTTTCCCCATCATTTTGCCAACAGCTTCAAGGCCTCATATGTGTTGTATATTAGTGTATAATGAACGTTCATCTAAGGTAATCCAATAAAAGTCATCTTGCCAAACCAAATTTTTAATCTCATTCAGTAATCCCTGAGTGTTGGTAATGTGTGGTGGCACTTTGCATAAAAACCTTTTCAAATGAAAAATCAAGAAATGTCACCACATTTTGTAAGTAAGATCCAATACCAGATATAATGGGCCTTCCTGGAGGATTTAATAAATCTTTATGCACTTTTGGGACAGCATATAATATTTGATTCATTGGTCTTTTAATATGTAACCTTTTAACATTGTTAGTTGCAAAAAAGCCCAAACGTTCACCTTTTTCAACAATCTCAAGTAAAGCTCTATTAAAGCTTGAAACAGGGTTAGAGGATATTTTTTTTATTTTCAGTACTAACATTTAACAAACTATACACCATTCTCAAATAATTTTCTTTATCCATAATTACCGACTTACCCCCTTTGTCTGCAGGTTCGTAGGAGTTTACTAGGCTATCGCCCAGAAGGGCCTTTTTAAGCCTAGACATGCAACCCAAATCTCTGAAAAGTTCTGATACCCTTGATAAGTGTAAGCATGGGCCTGGGAGATGAACCATTTACAGGTTACCTGTATCCATTAGAGAAATAGGTGCCAAACCAGGGATGAATTTCCGGTTTTCCATCCAGTTGTCCAAGTTGCACTTTATTTATTTATTTATTTATTTATTTATTACAGTTTGATAACCGGGGAAGTCTACTGGGTCATGAAGAGCCCGTTTTCAGTGGAGGCCCGGGGAGATAAGCTACAATGAACAATATAATACAAACCAAAGTTATGCAATTTTAGTCTTCATAGGTTTGAAAAATACAGCTTAATACAAATAAGGTAGATGAAACTTATGAAAGGGAATACACATAATGAGATTTAGACATACCTAGTTATACAAATGTTTATGTAGGCTTCAGAAATACAGCATAGTACGTATGAGGAAAGTTAAAACTTATGACAAGAAATGCAGAAAATGAGATATAGGTGGTGGAGATATAGATACATAGTTGAATACAGTTTGATAAAGAGTATCTAAATAGGATTATCCCAGTTGCAATATGAGACTGACCAGTGTGAGTTTAATGGTGTGATGTAGAAGGTGAGCAAGGTATGAGGAGCATGGGTAGAGGGGTATTTATGTTGGAGATTGGCATTGCCATGTCCGCTTTAAGGATAGGTGAACTTGAATTGGGTTAGGGAGGAACTCTGCTTCACATGGAAGGGGAGCCTGTTCCATAGATGGGATAGTCTCTGGGATGCATACCTATCTTTCCAGCAGGTCCTATTTATACCACAGGCAAGGTTTAAGTCTTTAGAACAGATAGTTCTGGTGCTGTTTGTTTTGTGGATATGGAGGAGGTCCATCAGAGTGGCGTCTGACAATACCCTGTATGCCAGGCATAGATCTCCCCTCAAAAGCCTGTAGGAAACAGAATACAGGGATAGGGCCTTGAGGCGGTCTGCATAGGACATTTTACTTATGCTCTGTATTCTCTTTTAGTGAGGAACCTCAATGGATGTTGCAGTTGTGGGTGGAAAGTAACCAAGAAAAACACAAAACCATCTCCTGGATTTGAGAGGAAAGCCCATATAAACAGTCAATGGAGTGTAGAACCACGAAGATTTATTAAATCCACTTCAGACTTGGACAAGTCTGAAGTAGATGTAATAAATCTTTGTGGTTCGACACTCCATTGACTGTTTATTTGGGCTTTCCTCTCACTCCCAGGAGGTGGTTTTGTGTTTTTCAATGTTCCAGTTGTTGGATGTGCCTGGTTAGGTACATACCAAAGAGGGCATTGTACTCAATGATAGGTCTGATGAATGCCGAATACAGTGGAGCAATGTCTTCCTTGGACTTAGATGCCATACATTTTTTTATAAGTTGCGCAGCATAGAATGATTTCCTCACCACTGTAGACATGTGATGGTCAAAAGCTAGATTACTGTCTGTGTGTGTCCCTAAGTCCCTGACTACTGGGTCCACTCTAAGGGGTGTGTTGTCAATATGATAGTTGCCAGGGATGGATGACTTCCAAAAGGATACTATTATGCATTTCTTGGCATTTGGTTTTAGTCCATGGCTCTGACACCAGTTGTTTGTCCATGTCAGTCCCTCCTGGAGAACATTTGTGTCAGTGTGAGATTCAGTGACAACTCCTAATTTGCAATCATATGCAAATTTAGTCAGAGACCACTGAATTCTGAGAAGTAAATGCCAAAAAGGAACAATCCAAATACTGATCCCTGAGGGACTCCACTTGTGACTGGCCTGTTTATAGAGGTGGACTCCCCAGTTCTAACATCCTGGGTTCTGTCTGTGAGACAGTTGCCTATCCAACAGGTGACATACGGGTTTGTACCTAACCTCTTGAGTTTTTCAACAATGCCCAAGTGGGATATTGTGCCAAATGCTTTGGCCAGGTCAAGGCAGGCAGTGTGAATGCTTTTGCTCTCATCCATTGCTTTTGTGACCTTCTCAAAGAAGTCCACTAGGATGAGTAAGCATGATCTGCCCTTGACAAAACCAAACTGGGTTGGGTTCATTATCTGGAGGTTTACTATATCTCTGTTGATAAACGCCATGATAATTATTTCCATGGCTTTACATATAAGACTAGTGAGACTTATGGGTCTGTAGTTTCCAGGGTCTGTAGATGGCCCACCTTTGTGCAGAGGGATGACTGTTGCCTTTCTCCATTCATGAGACATGAAGCCTGTTTGGAGGCTACATTTAAATAGTAATTCCAGAGGTCCTGATAGGTCATGTTTTATGCTGTTTAAAAAGCATCCTGGAATATTGTCTGGGCCCATTGATATGGTGTTCTTGGTTTTAGAGAGATCATTACGGACCTGTTCCCTGTTGATAGTAAGGGGAGTTATATTTGATGATATTTTCTGAGGGAAGGTTGAGGGGGAGAGAGGGGGGGGTAAAATTAGAGCTGAATTTATCAGCCAGGAGGTTTGCTATGTCCTCTGGCTCAGTATAGGTGACTCCATTTACAATGAGCTCTGCACACAATTGTGTATTGCCTTTGAGGTTGCAGACATAGCTAAAGAATGCTTTGTGGTTGTTCTTGGCCTGGGAGGCCAAACCTACCTCATATTTGGCTTTGGTAGACTTTATTTGTCCTCTGAGTTGTTTGTTTAGTTTGAGAGTGCTTTTATCCTGCTGGGTGCTGCACCTAGTAAGTTTCATAGGTGTTTACTAGGCTAACGACCACATGGGCCTTTTTAAGCCTAGCCATGCATCCCAAATCTCTGACAAGTTCTGATACTCTTGATAAGTGTAAGCATGGGCCTGGGAGATGAACCCTTTACAGGTTACCTCTGTCCATTAGAGACATTAGTGCCAAACCAGGGATGGATTTCCAGTTTCCCATCCAGTTATCCAAGTTCATAGGTGTTAACTAGGACGGTGGCCATGATTTACTTTACTAGGCTAACGGCCATTATTTTCTTCCTCCTGTTATACAGCCTATTGATTTTGTGATTCCACCAGGGTGGCTTATCTTTTGAGTTCATTCTGTACTTCTTCCAGTAGGTATAACTGGGTATATGCAGCTATTAACATGCTTGTATAGGGTTTCTGAGAACAGTTCTGCATAGGCAGCAGTGTTCTCAATGTTTATAGGGGCTTGAAATTGTGTCAGGTTCTCACGTAATAGCAGGATGTTAGCCTTAGAATAGTTCCTGAATATTCCAGGTTTTATTTTTACTTCAAAGGAGACCATTTTGTGGTCTGACCTTACCAGAGAACACATTACAATAGGGGGTGTGCAGCAGTCTCCCATTTTAGTGAGGACAGATCCAGTATGGTTACACTCCTGGTTGGTGTATTGACTGTGTGGTCCAGGGAGTTTGTGTTTACAAAATCCAGAAATCTCTGTGCATGTATGTTTGGTGTCTTATAGGATTCCCAGTTAATAGTAGGGTGATTAAAGTCACCCATGAATATGGTATTGGGTTGGATGGTTAGCATTTTTAATAAGTTTAAATACATGGTATGGGTCTCCTGGGTCATAGAGGGGGACCTATAGCTTGCAAGGAAGTGATATTTGATTTTACCTATGGTGATTAGAACATGGAGCAGCTCAAGTGCATTGTCCTGTTTGACCAGCCTTGAAGTATATTTATTTTTCATGTAAATAGAGACATCTCCACCTTTAATCCCTGCCTGTGAAGTAGCTGGCCTAAATGTGTGGAAGGCATTATATCCTTGCACTGTTGGTGTGCTCTCCACAGCTTTAAACCATGTCTCAAAGACCACACAGATGTCAGCATTCTCTAGGGTAAAGAGAGCTTCTATGGAGTGGAGTTTTTTGTTTAGACTCCTAGCATTGAGCAGTAATACCTTTAGATTTTCTTGGTTTTGATTTGCTATGTCGGACGTACTTTCAGTTTGGCATTGCCTAAAAAAGGAATTATGGGGGAAGACGATGTTTTAGCTAATATTCAAAAACCTAGAGGGGAGAGGTGCAGACCATCCATGGCAAAGCAGCGTGGTGCACTGACCATCTCCTTCCCTGCTTACAAATATACTGCATCCCCTTAGAATGACACCAGAAACAAAGCCAATTATTAAAGTCAATCATCTTTTGTTCATATTGTGGTATCATCATTGGAGAAGAAGAACTTCCCTTATGCTGTGGGTCTGAAGGGAGTGGTAGATTTTGAGAAGGAGATTTTTGGAAGTGCACATATGATAGCTTTTTTCCAGATATTGAGGAAGACCTTTTGGGTTCTTTTGTTGATAGGTGGTATATGGTCTAAGTATGTGATCTAGGGAAATGATTATGTGGGTACTGCATAATTTAATACGACTTGGACAAACTCCATCCAGTAGAAGAATGGCTGTGACTACCCAGCTGTTAAAACAGATTCACAGTTTGCTAGTGTCTTAACTTGAGTGATTTAGGGAGAAGTGGGATGGTTAATGGTTGGACAATTCATTAGCAAAAGACCAGCAGTAGTTGAGCTAGTTGAAGTCAAGAATGTCTAAGGAGGGAATATGAATGTGTGTGGAATGTAATAGAGGAAGGGTACGGGCCATGAATCCCACTCCGCCTTTACCAGTTTAGGTGACTGGCAGATGGAGTTTGTATCATACTGCTAAATATATGTAAAAAAAGGGGTATAGACCTTAAATCCTTCTACGCTGGGACTGAGTATGTGATGGATGGGGCTATTTGCCCTAAAAGCTCACAGCAAATGCACATTTCTGCCCTGCATTATAGCTAACACATGTGACACTTAAATAAGCTTTAAACTGACCATTACTAAGTAGCGTCATAATCACTTACTTCCGAGGAGTTTATCCTACTTGTTTTGACACCATTTCCTGCCAATGCAGACTTGCAGCATTTCCCAGAAGGGAACACTGATACTTCTCCAATGACAATACTACTTTCCTGTATTCATGGTATGGTGTCACTAATCAGATTACTAATCTGATATCAAGAGCTAAGTTAATGACCACTTTTCCAGTGAGCAAACCAGTTTGTTTGTGTCTTTCGGCTTTTCCCGGTTAGGGGTCGCCACAGCGGAACTCCGGTCCGCTAATGATTGGCAGTTTATTTTTACATACCGGCTTGCCAGGCCTCACACACAACTTTCAACAAAGGTACGCCCATTCACGCATGTCTCCACACAGAAGACGCTCTAGCTGAGAATCGAACCGGACAGCGTCTTACTGTGAGCAAACCAGTACTGAACTGAATATCAGATTTGCAAGTAGTCTCCATTAAATAAATGCTGATGCCAACAGTCACATCAGTACTGTGAACATACCATTCACTAGTAAAATATCAGTCACAAGTTTCTATAAATAAAGAAATGAAAACTCTTTACTTAAAAAATGATTATACATACAAAACCATTGTGGTTATACAGGGAAAAGAAAATGTTTCATATAGCAGACTGATGACAAAAAAATATGTGTTATTTCAAGTTACTTAGTAGATGACAAAAGCCTCAGGATGAAATAAGGTCCAGCAAGTCTAAGATACAAGTATCCTTGTTTCAATGTTTTCTGCAAGTTAGAATTTCCATGTTATTAGCAGACATATATTCTACACATCTGATAAAATACACAACTATTTACATTTTTAAATCTAAGAAAACATTTA
This sequence comes from Protopterus annectens, assembly GCF_019279795.1. NCBI lineage: Eukaryota > Metazoa > Chordata > Ceratodontiformes > Protopteridae > Protopterus > Protopterus annectens. The sequence goes on from NC_056729.1 coordinate 1,367,531,273, forward strand.
CCATCTAACATGGTGTTTACTTCTTTCCAGAGGCTTATCTTCAGGTGGTTTACAAGAGTTACCTTTCCAATTTGACCAGATTGCTTCTTTGACTTTTCATAATGATTTAAGTTAGTTTACCAAACACTTTGTGTTGTGGGCTGTAATGAGTCTTGTGATTAAAGGGAATAATCTGTTTTAGAGTTTGGTTGGTAGAGAAACAGTGAAGTAAGGTCGTTGGTTGATGTATTGGAATCTCTGGCTTGGCATATGGAGATTGGGTCTACTGAGATGTGGGTTGCTAAAAGATGTTTCCTATGTTGCATATATGAATGATGCAAAATGTCTGAATGTTTAAGATCAGGTTATGCTAAAGGTTATTGGACAATGGTCACTAACTGACTAAAAGGTGAATCTCTAGATGCAGTGGAGGCTACTATTAACGAGAGGGTCAAATAGTGAGTTGCTGTAAGAGGTTGAATTGGGTCTAGTTAGTGTTTGTTAATTAGTTGGACAAGGTCAGTTTTATATGGTCTTAGTAAATTAATGTTGTGAACATTATATTGTGGTGTTTGGGAGGGGGTTGGATAAGGTGGTAGAAAGTTTGGGAGTGCTGTTTTCTATAAAAATGCCACTGACTGAGTTTTGAGCATGGTCACTGGTGGATGCATAGTGAGCTGTGACTTTAAGCTGAAGGTAGTATTTATACAGTAGTAGAATACCCCTGCTTCTTTTTTACATATTTTGCAGTCGGTAAGTATTTGTAATCTTGGAGAAGGGGGTTAAATTTAGGGTGCTCTCTCTGGCCCAAGATTCAGGGATGTCAGCTAGATACTGGGAATAAGTAAAGAGCCAGGAGTCAAGTAGATACACTCACTTTCAAAGAATTTCCCAGATCTCTTACATCATGATTTCCTTGCTCTCAACTTTCATAAAACCTTTTATTCTCTAACCTCTGGTGAGAGGCTTCTCTTACCTTGGCCAATCCACAACCAATCTCAATTGTAAGGTGTGATGCCAAGTTGTCATGCCCAATCACAATAAAGGTTTTTTTCACCCACAATTGATTGGCTCCCACTGACACACTCCCAGGTACTCTTATAAAAGGAAATCCTCAGGATCACTCTTTCCATTAAGGAACTACGCTTTGATGGTGATTGTACTTCTGCTACTTTTTACTTCAATAATCTAATAATAATTCTAGAATCTGAACTTCGACTACGTTGATTTTTTGCCACCACGGCGAGCAGAGCTCCTTAGCCGAGCCACATTTACATTGTTTTGCCTGTTTTTTCTGTGCGTTTCATCTTTGATTTCTAGCTGCCACACTAGCGTTTCCTCTCACCAGGCAACCTGACCAGCCGGAACTACGACCTGTATACGAAGCCTTTCTAAAGGCTTTACTCAGCCTTCAACCACAAGCGCTCAGGTACGCACAGCCTTTCTCAAGGCTTTACCAGTAGCCCAGCTTCTTCACCGACATCCCACCATACCTTTATTAAGGCAGCCTACCTGGTCATCCATTTTTTCTTGGCTTCCCTAGGGTATTTTATTTGTGGACATTTTTCCTCCACTGCATAGGAGCTTGAATACCCAGGTCCCACAGACAATCATTTTCCTGCTAGCTATAGCTAAGAGAAAACACAGCTCTAAAATAAACTTACATATAGATCAAGACAGTGCTGGTGATGCTGGATGTTCTGAAGACAAAATGCCAAATGCCCTGAGTCTCTCTGTCCTTAAATTGATAACACAGTACCAATAACTTATTTCAGATTACATCATTATTTTCTGTTTCCCAGGCTAGCAGAAGCTCAGAGTGTAACAGCCCTTTTGACCTTGAAGCCAGACCAATAAAAGGCATTATATATGCAAATTCTAGCAATTGCCTCTGGTCTCAAAAGAATAGCCAGAATTCCTTCATCCAGATATTTCGGCTCCAAGCTCCGAGATCAAAGATAGTCATGAAATGTTTAATTTATTAGTTTTCTAACAGCAGAGTGCACTGTTGTTACATTTTTGCAGTTCAAAATCCAGTACAGTATTTTCATATTTAAGAGAACAAGCCTGTGGCTTATATTAATATTTACAAATGACGGAATTATCTGCAAAATTCTATCTGGCTAGGCTGGCAACCTTCTCCTATCTCTGCATATCTTCTCCCCTGGAGAACTCAAGCTAGTTTTTCAAGTGATCCTTGAGAAACGTTGCTTGAGAGGGTTAGGTCTATCTGAGTATACCTTACCCAATTCCCTACCTTGAGGCCCCATCTGCATTGCCATTGCTAATCCCACTGTGGTGCTGCACTGACATATATGCTTGCAACGCTAGGCTCCATCTTAGCAACTTGGCATTTTGCTGGCTGGCTCTGTGTAACCATGTTAGGGGACTGTGGTCTGTAAGTACAGTGAATTTTCTTCCATACAGATAAGGCTGAAGTTTCTGCAGTGCCCACACTATGGCTAGACATTCCTTTTCTACAGTTGCATAGCATTTCTCCCTGGGTTGGAGCCTATGACTGAGATAAATCACTGGGTGCTCTTCTCCCCCTGAATAAATCTGGCTAAGTACAGCCCCCACCCCATGGTTCAAAGCATCCACCTGCACAAGAAATTATTTGCTGTAATCTGGACTGGTTAACCCAGGGGGTCCCCCAAAGCTTTTTTAAGCTTCTGGAATGCCTGCTCACATGCTGGGGTTCACACTGCCTTATCTGGCCTGTTCTTCCTTGTCAGGTCTGTGAGGGGAACAGCTATGGTACTATAACTGGGAACAAACTTTCTGTAGTACCCTGCTGTCCCTAAGAATGCTCTCACCTGCTTTTTGGTAACAGGTGCAGGCCATGCCTGAATGGTTTCCACTTTGGCAAGTTCTGGCTTGATCTTACCACTCCGCTCTCTATGTCCCAGGTAGGAGAACTCTGCCATACCCACCTGACATTTGCTGGGCTTAATGATCAACCCTGCCCTCTGTAGTCTGCCCAGCACCTCCCTGACATGTTGAAGGTGCTCTTGCCAGGAATGGGTGTAGATGGCAATATCATCTAGGTAAGCAAGGGCAAACCCTCCTCCGCCTGCTAGGATATGATCTACCAGCCTCTGGAAAGTTGCTGGGACATTTTTCATCCCAAAGGTTATCTTTGTGAACTCATACAAGCCAAAAGGAGTCACAAAGGCTGACCTCTCTCTAGCACTGGGAATCAAGGGCACCTGCCAGTAGCCCTTGGTAAGATCAGTGGTTGTAAGATACTTATCCCCACCCAGCTGCTCTAGGACCTCATCTGTCCAAGGCATGGGGTAAGCATCTGACTGTGTGTGACTATTTAACTTCCTGTAGTCCGCACAGAACCTGGTGCTGCCATCCTTCTTTGGCACCAGCACCACTGGGGAGGCCCAGGGACTCTTGGACTGTTGAATTACCCCTAGTTCCAACATCTCCTGTATCTCCTCCCTCAGAGTCTGTTTGACTCTCTCAGGCACCCTATAAGGGGCCTACCTAATAGGCCTTTGGGGTCCTGTATCTACCTGGTGCTGCACCAGATGGGTGCACCCTGGTTTCCCAGTGAACACGTCCCCAAACTCCTGTAACACTGCTCAGATTTCTCGAACTTGGGTAGGAGATAGCCACTTGGACATTGCTACCCCTTCCACTGAGGTGTCTGTCCGAGCCTCACTGAGGAGATCAGTTATCAGATCTCCCTCAAACTCCTCCTGAAAACCACTGCAAATACTTAGCACAAGGGCCTCCCTGTCATGGTAAAGGTTTCATTGTGTTAACATGGTACAATTTGTGCTCCTGCCTCCAGGCTAGCAGTTCTACCATGTAGTTAACATCGCTTACCTTTCTTACCACCTTGTAGGGTTCCTCCTAAGCTGCTTGCAGCTTGTTATGTCTGACAGGAATGAAAACCATTACCTGCTGCCCTATAGCATACTCTCTAGCTGGAGCATTCCTGTCATAGCATACCTTCTTCTGTTGTTGGGCTTCTGACAGGTTCTCCTGGGCCAAGCCCATGAGTTCCCTGAGCCTTGTCCTGAGGTTTAGGACGTATGCCAAAACAGACTCCTTGTGAGGTTCACACTCACCTTCCCACTTATCATAAATTAAATCTAGAGGTCCACTCACCCTATGCCCATACAGCAACTCAAAGGGTAAAAAACATGTGGATTCCTGGGGAACCTCTCTGTAAGCAAACAACAGATGGTGCAAATATTTGTCCCACTCCCTCTTAAACTGGTCTGCAAATGTCCATAGCATGGACTTGATTGTGGAGTTTAACCTCTCAACAAGACCGTTAGTCTGGGGATGGTAGGGGGTGGCCTTCGGGTTCTTCACCCCACAGTACTTCCACAGACAAGCCAGCAGGTATGACATGAAATTGGCACCTCTGTCAGTCAGTATTTCTTTTGGGAAACCTACCCTGCTGAAAATCTATAACAAAGCATTTGCCACCTTTTCTGCCTCAATGGAGGACAAAGCCACTGCCTCAGGATATCTTGTAGCGTAATCCACAACCACTAGGATATACTTTTCCCTGTGTAACTTGGGGTACTCAGAAGCCCCACAATATCCATAGCTATCCTCTGAAATGGCTCCTCAATCAGAGGCAAAGGCATCAAAGGAGCTCTCACCTTGTCTCCTGCCTTGCCTACCTTTTGGCACTAATCACGGGTCCTGCAATACCCTGTTTCATCTCTGGAAATTCCAGGCCAATAGAAGTTCTGCATAATATGTCTTTTTGTATGTTTTATGCCCATATGACCTGAATAGAGAATTTCATGGGCTATGGCTAGAAGCGCCAGATGGTAGGGTCTAGGCACTACCAACTGCTGTACTATCTCGCCTTCTAAGCCTCCCTCAGGGGTCCATGGTCTATACAGTAACCCTTTGTCCCAGTATACAGATTCGTCCTTCCCTTGAGAATCAGGTGCCTCCCTAACTACCTGCCTCAGGCCTTGAAATGTAGGGTCTGAGAACTGAGCCTCTCTCAACTCTCTCTTTGTAACCCTTCCCAGCTCCCCTTCCACAAGAAGTCTGGCATCCTCTGAGAGTGGTGCCTCACTGTCAGCTTGGGTATTACTACTCACCTCTGCCTTTGCAGTCACTCTGTGCAAGGGAACTTCAGTACCCACAAGCAGCTGTGGCTCACCCTCAGTCTCACTGCTACCATGTAGCTTCCTCCCTGAAGTAACCATCTCACCAGTCCTCACTGCAAGTATGTGGTCTATCTGGGTCTCCCCCAAGCTACCAGATCCACATGCTTGTCTCGAAACCTGACTGTGTGTAACTGCATAAACACATGGTACTGCCTAATCCAAATCTTTCCCTATCAGGACATATGCAGGATGGTAGTTTGGTACCCTGGTTCTTTCGAGACAACTTACTATTGGCATTTTGCCTTCCCCACTTACTGGCTCCCTCACCTTTTGTTCCCCACCTTGCCTGCATGGACATCTGTATGCCACATGGCCCCACTGGTTGCATTCAAAATATTTAACCCTAGGACCTGGACATGTATGTGGACTAGTAGCTTCCCCTGCTACTGGAAGATTCTGCTGGGGCAGTCTGTGCTGCCCAACATGGGTTCCTTTAGACCCACGAGCAGTACTGAGGGTCCCTTTCCTCTGCAGGGATGCCCTGCTTGCTAGGTATAGGTCTCCCTTCTTCCCCAACTCATCTGACGTAGCGCATTGTCAATCAGCTAGCCAGATCCTTATGTCCTCAGGCAAAGTGCTAAGGGCTTGTTCCCTCACCAAAAGGTCTGCCAGCCCTTCAAAAGTGGTGATCTGACATCCACTCACTCCTCCTATGAAAATAAGTGCTCAGTTCAGCAACATATTCACACACACTTTCATCTGCCTTGCGTCTATACTCATGAAACTTTTTCCTATAAGTTTCAGGTGTTAGCATAAAAAATTCTAACAAGCAATTCTTAACAACAGTATAATCAAAATATTTACAATCAGTAAGTTTAGACAACACAGTTACAGCTTTACCATGGAGTAAGGGGTTCAGGAACCGTACCCAGAGTCTTTGGTCAACATCATACTGTTTACATACCCTCTCAAACATATGAATGAAACTATCAAAATTATCCCCCTCTGTAAACTGCGGAAGACATTTACTGACCTTTTGTGTTTCTGGGGTCCGGTTACTCCCTTCCCCATTACCTCCATGACTCTGGCGAAGAGTCAGCATCTCCTTTTCATGCTGCCTCTGCCTTTCCTTTTCCTCAGCTTCCAGGCGTAGCAGTTTCTCATTCTCCTCAGCCTGCAAACATCACAATTTCTCATTGCCCTCACTTTCTAGATGCCTCAGTCTCTCTGCTGCTTCTGTTTCCACACGCTTGGCCTCCAACTGAAGGTTCTTTAGCTCCAGATGGATTTTTAAGTCCTCTGTAGAAAGGTTGAGATGTCCATTGTCTGAGTGTGGTACATCTCCACTGCTAGTCTGATCATCCTCCTGGTTGCTGTTTTCTGATACAGCTGCGACCAAAGCTACAATCATGTCTGCCTTAGTCAGGTTTACATATACCAGTCCTTTAGCCTGGCACATCTCAGCCAGCAGGCTCCTTGCCAGCTTTCCATACTCCTCTGCTGACATGCTTGCCTGCTCTCCCTGACTAACTAAGCTAACAAAAGAAATAAAACAATTGTGATCTGAACTCTGAGTATTCAATGTGTGGCTGATTTAGAGTACAAAACACCTTCAATGATCACTGTACACAAGCTACAGGAATTCACACTATCAACGCCACTACAAGCCATTTAATATTTGCCAATCAATTAATATGTGTTGTGGATATCACACCACTGCCACCAATTAATATGTGATGCCCGTGGACTGACCCAGCAATCAAGGAGCCTCAGTCCTCACCACTAACAGCAGTGAGGGGCATCCACATAGGGGAGGATAACAAATACACACACAGTAAATTACAATTTCCCTTAAGAGCACAAAGAGATCACAGTCAGTCTGGGGCTGGTTTCTCCCTTTCTCTCCAGATCCCCAATAAGACTCCCCACTGGCACAGCTATAGGGTCCATATCTCAGCCTAGTGGGCACGCTAAAACCTCCAGCACCCTCTGTCCAACCAGTGCTTCATGTCCCTGCCCAAGTAGCTGACACACACACACACTTTGAGATAAGAGTTATATACAACCACACATAAACTCCTGGGGAAGGCTGGCATAGATTCCCCAGCTGTGCCTCCTTTCTGCCCAGTCTAAAAGGTAGTATAAGCTGCCACCACTCACTAATATCAGCTACTAAAAAGCCCCTTAACAAAGGGTGTCCAATTATTACTATGCAATATTATTATCCAAATGGTAAGTATGACTGAACAGCAAGGCTTATTTGTAGTGGCTTTGTACAGTATCACTATATATATGCAATGTACTTTAGAGCTTAAATTATCTCTATAGAAAACAGCCACAGTTGAAAGGTTTAAACATATTTAATAATAAATAAAAACACAAGACAATACTTCTTACTATACAGTGTTAGTCAAGAGTTCAGAGATTACAGAGAAATGCTTAAAATAATACAGTAGAAAAGTTCTGACATCAGTACAGAAAAAAAAACTAATCTAATCTTCCGATTTCCTAGCTATATCTAAGAGAAAACACACTTCTAAAATAAACTTACATATAGAGCAAGACAGTGCTGGTGATGCTGAATGTTCTAAAGACAAAATGCTAAATGCTCTGAGTCTTTCTGTCCTTAAATTGATAAGACAGTACCATTGACTTATTTCAGATTACATCATTATTTTCTGTTTCCCAGGCTAACAGAAGCTCAGAGTGTAACAGCCCTTTTGATCTTGCAGCTGGTCAGGAAGCTAGAGCAATAAAAGACATTATACATGCAAATTCTAGCAATTAACTCTGATCTCAAAACAATTGCCAGAATTCCTTCATCCAGACATCTCAGCTCCGAGCCCTGAGATCAAAGACAGTCATGAAATGCTTGACTTATCAGCTTTCTTACAGCAGAGTGCACTGTTGTTACATTTTTTGCAGTTCAACATCCAATTCAGTCTTTTCACATGTAAGAGAATAAGCCTGTGGCTTATATTAATATTTCCAAATGACGGAATTATCTACAAAATTCTATCTGGCTAGGCTAGCAGCCTTCACCTGTATTCACACAGTCAAGCAGTATAAATTAGCAGAGTTCTTTTAAACACACTAGACAGCAACATCATATAAATATAGTAATTTATTTTGCATTGATGTACTGGTGTTCACACAAAAAAGAGTGATTATCTGTGGAACCAGAGGCTGTAAGGTAGTAAGAGAAGTGCAGGTCACTGAGAAGTAGCCCTTCCGTCAGATGTGTGGATTTTATGAAAGTGCTGGCATGCTGTGAACATTTACTAAGTATGGCATTTAGAAAATGCCACTCTAACACATTTTATTTAATGCTTTGTATATATTACAGCACACAAATAATCTAATTGTTGGTATCATTATTTCTGTCAATGCCTATAAAATTGAAACATAAAAGAAATGATTTGATGGTAGAAACACTTTAAGTTGAATGTTGGTTTAAAACAGTAGCTTGAGTTTTTGTGTTCCTACCAAGAAGGTTGCACTAGAGAGCTGTATGACTAATGAAGAGTATCTAACATGCTACACAGCTAAACTATGACATACATATTAAGAATTCTTGTCCACAAGCAGTGCCTATCTCAGATACTTTACAATGCAAAATGGACATTTGAAGAAATAGATTAGTAGCAAAGAGAAGGTTGACTTGCAGCAGTTTAGTTATTTTAATAGATTAGCATGGTAGTTTTTACATTTTATAACCAATCCTTCTTGTTAAACCAGGTACAGTCATATTCTTTCCCCTTGTCTAACAAGTTAGTGTCATAAGTTATTAGAATGATCAGGATTATAACACAGAGAAAATAAAAATAACTTGCACACACTACAAATAATGCCACAAGAAACCAACAGCTATTTTAGAGAAAAGTACAACTTTTTACTGAATGTTCACATTGAGGAAAACCACATCATTGTACATCATTCTGGATGGAGGAACGCTAAAAGTCAAACATGATGAGGTTTTCTTAGTTTTGACAAATGAAGCTTCAGAACTTGTTTGCTTCCCTGTTTTATACTTCAAAAAGGCGTTGCATCATCACTCAGTGGAAAAATACAGTTCTAATTCAACTAATGCTGCAATAAAAATTAAATTAGCTTGCTTAACAAATATTTTGTCTGCAAGCTTGAGTATGAAACTCTGTGTCCCTAGCAAAGTTTATACAGTATCTCAAAGTTTACCTTCATCCATTCATCACAGTTCAACATTTTATAAGATGCACATGCTGGACTCTGCATTCCCAATTCAGTGACAAATCTTACTAACCAGTGGCTCTACAAGCACACGTATTATGGAGCTTAATCTACAGCAACAAATAAACAAGACTCACTGGATGGACAGGTTCCTAACTCAATGTATTGCCATCCTATGGAATAAGTTACTACTGCAGATCAAGCAAAGTAATACTTCCTCTACCTTTAAGGTTACCCTTGATGATTGGTTGGGTAGACACAAATTTATACCAGGCTTCTCATGTACAGCCATGCTTGATTTGGGAAGTGAACAATATTTTTATTATTTATTTACTGCATTTGGTAACCAGGATAATCCAACTAGGTTTGAACCCCTTTTTAGAGGAGGCCCTTGGAGAAAGGAACCAAGAGATGAAGAAAAAAAAGAATAATGTGAACAAAGAGAAATGTTGAAGGTGAGGAATCAATTAAAGATCACGTTCTATGTTAACCTGTACAATACAGAAGAAGCATTCTTATTTTGCTTACAAAGACAATATACAATATAATCCTGAGTAGGACTTTCCATACATAAAGTTAAAATAAGGACTATTAAGTACTTATGAAGCATTAATGTGTCCACTTGTAGGTGCACATAGCTAGACATGGTTATGGCTCTTGTGATCGCTTACCTAGTATTGTTCCTATGGTCATGAAACAGCATATATTGATTAGTTAGGCTCTCTGTGTTCTTCCTTTTCTAATACACAAGTTTCAACTTGGATCTGTAGATTCAAGCAGGTGTCTTTAAGATATGTGTATATGTATCTTCTCTCTCTCTCTCTATATATATATATATATATTTGTGTGTCTGTTTCTATATACAATTTATGTACAATGCAGATTGCAGATTAATATATAACTAGAAATACAGTTGACATTCCAGATGAAAAGGTATGTTAAAATGCATCCACTACTTTCTAGAAAAAAATAAACTAGGTTCATAGGTTAGTACTAAGCTAATTGTCCTTGCGAGCCATTTTAAGCCTAGCCAGTTATCGCTTATGAGACTCAAACCCTGCACCTTGTGTTTATAAGGCAAACACCTTAACCATTAGGCCACCCTCCCAACCCCTGTTGTCTATAAATATATGATTTTGAATTGCTACAGTTACCGAGATATATTTTACAATCTTGGGAAGCATCCCAGTCCATTAAATAAAACTGTTGTGTTGTCTCTTGGGTAAATTTTCAGACAGACTGCATTGTCAGTCATTCTGCTCATATTGCCAAATGTTGTTTTGGCTGATCCCTTTTCTCCTTGGTAAAAGTTCATCTGTTGCAATAGTCTTTTGCAAATTAGTACAGTTAGATAAATCCACTTGATCTCCCTGGCAAGATTTAACTTTCTACAATGGTACATGTAGCATATTAGTTTTATTAATGTCGAGGTCAATGTTGGTTTGAAGCTTACAACCAGAAACTGCTAGTTATCATTTTGCAATAAGAATCACAACTATGTATGATTTTTACATTTGGAGCATTATCCCAACAGGTATTGATGTACTGCAACCATAGGATCCTCAAAGTTAAAGTCCACACCAGACAGACAGTTTGTGGAGGTGATAATGAAAAGTTATTTAATGTTGTCAGACAATATCAGGTGTATCTTCAGGTGCCACACAGATAACGATACCCTTGGTATTGGTCTGCATGAGTGTTTTAATTCAAACTGTAACTTCTTGTCATCTCCTAATAAGTGTTTTTTGTGCATCTTGACGCAGATAAATATTAACTGTTGGCTGTCTTTTTTTAATAGTTTGTGTTGATATACTAATGTTAGTAAGCGTTGCTATTAGTTCTTGTATCTTTGTCCAATTTATTTTGATAGCCCATTTTGAGTTCAACAAACTAGTTTGTCCCATTGCCAGGAGATTGATATTATAAACGTCAACCATACTCATACTAGGACTATTAACTATTGTTTGAAGCAATGCACATTGCTGTGCCACTGCATAAAACCATAAGCATATCTGCTTGGCATTTGCCAGCATTGCACAAATGAGAGTTGTAGTTTCTCAAATTGTAAAATGCTGACATTATATGTTTCGTATGCTGCTACAGTGGTGATCCCTGGTTGCCTTGTGGATAGATGTTTAGCTGGTCTACTGCTTGAATACACACTTTTATAAGCTGTGAAGATTTTAGTTTGTATTTTTCCAAATTTGATCTTTCATCAGTGCATTCATGTTCACAATTAAAATTGCAGCTTGATGATGATAAGGGTTGTGTTATATCCACTGTATTCGGTTGACTTTTGTCCAGTCTTGTATTTCTGGACCACTCAAATAAAATTCTTCATCAGTCTGTATTTCACTAGGAATGCCATACATACAGCATGACTTCTGCAGTCATTTCTGTACAGCCTTTTGATTTTTTTACTGGGTTTAGCGAGTAACAGGCCTGATTAAGTATGCAATATTTCAGATTCTAATGTAAAAGTAATGGTCTTATGAAATCAACTTGACACATTGGTCCTGATTTACTCTCTCAGTGCATTTTTTTTTGCATCACTTGGGTTGCAACAGTCGTTTGATTTCTTGACATGTTTTGCATGGTTTTGTCCATTAATATACCAATATTACCAAATTGACTGTGGCTTTTATCCACCTCAGTTAGAAGCATATCTCACCATCGAAAGTTATGTTACTTCATTCTTGGTTTTCTTTGTAATTTGTACTGCTGCCATTTGTTATATTTGTCGCTTATGCCTTCTTTCATCGGTGGTAGGAATGACGTGGATCCACATGTCCAACCACAGATGCAGCTTTTCATTTTACATCCTAGCTTTGCCTCTAATCTGCAGATCTTTCTGATAAAGTTAATTCATGGGTTGTCACTTCCTTTTGTTGCCAGTACATTAACCATGCTGTTAATCTGTTATATAGTGACCCTTTTATCAGTATAGATGAATGATTTCTTACCAGGTATTAGTTGATTAATTATTAATGCAACACCTTAGAATTCTCTTTTGTGATTAGATCCAGTTTATCACTCATCATACAAGATGGTTTCAGTTTTTGGAAAAATGTAACTGTAATCCATGTTCTGAGAGTTCCAGGTTTTGCAAATCCATCTGTAATATACATTTTCTCTTTTTCATCTTTTGGCAGCTGTTCAAGATGTGAAGTCTGATACAGATGATTGTTTAGTTTGCAGTTCAGTTGTCTCAGAATACTGCTTTTTGTTATCCTAACTAGTCTAGCTAATGAATGATATTTCTGTGACATTTCAGGTACAATGTGTGCTCATTCTTGCACTGATCATCTCTGCTTCTGTTTTTGTGGAAGCCTATGCAGTTAATGCATTAACACATAACTGAATGTGGATGAGACCGTTAACTTTTATAGTCAATTAGTGTTGCTTTGTTATTCTTTCCAGATACAGAATGCACTGCCCACACAAGCTGTTCATGTTTATGACACAGTGTAACATTTGGACCAAAGTCCAAATAGTCATTACAGTGTGGAGATACTATCTTGTTGCCAGAATCCCCATGAGAATATTGTTCACATTCACTTCAAGAACAAAAGGCTAGTTAGGCTTCAGTGGTCCCAGCCAAACACTCTGTTGAAGTAGCTTTTTTGCTTCTTCAAGTGCAGTTTGTTGCTATGGATCCCAAACAAGTTCCATTTCAATCTAGGTTATGTTTTAAATTGATCTTAGAATCAGTCTTAAATGTGGTGCAAAAGCCTCCAAAAGCATTCCTGTTTCTTTGTTGTATGAACTGTTATTTTCTGTATATTGTTCACTACACCTGCTTATTTGGTACTATTCCAAACCATCACCCTCCCCAAAAAGTGCTTTTTCTTTCTGTGTATGTGTGTGTGTGTGTGTGGGGGGGTGCATGTGTGTTTTATTTTTTATACTATGTTTGCTTAACTGTAGGAAAAGCTTTTTACATATCTGCTTATTATCCTGCAATCAAAATATGTCAATGTAGTGGAAATTTTCAGATTTTGTAGTTTCAGGTTGGCTATTAATCTGTGACTCAAATTTAAGGTGTACAAATATCATTATGACAAAATGTTAAAAATATACTATCATTGTGCTCTACTGCCATCTACAATCAGAATAAAAAAGAAAGAATTTGCTAAGTCTGTTGCTGCATAGTAAGTTCCAGTGCCAGATAGGAGCTGCTGCATAGCAGTAACAATATTAGGAACTGCTAGTGTCACTGGGAGTACCTCTTTATTCACAGTCTGGCAATTAGCAATCATTCAGCATGACCATCAAGATTCCACCCTATCCATACCAGACTGTATGGTTTTACTGCTGGCTGCAAAACATCCACTCACAATAATTCTTGTATGATTTCAGAAATTTATTTGCCCTCAAGAAAACTGTGCTCTTTCAGATTCATGACACTCCTCAGTGGTGGAATAATACACTGGATCCAAATTCACATCACTGTAAGTGTAGTTTTTCCCATATTCACCGGGCAGTGACTCAGCCCAAACTGAAAGGGTCGAGCTGGGTTTCCAGTGCCCTACCATACAGTGCATCTGTTCCTACAATATTCCCAGCTACAGCTGCAACTACTCCAGTTATTAATACTGGCATTCCATCTCTAAATGATTAGTAATCTATCCCCAAAAGTTGCTTTTATTTTAGCCTTCACACATTTAGAGCATGATAACTATTACTACAAGATGTATTAGAACTATTTCTATAGTTCCTACAAATATGGTTACTTCTACCTTTGTATGTAATTGAATCATTATATGGGGAACTATAGACCTATTATCCTGACTAGCCTTATCGGCAAGGCCATAGGACAAATCATCATGGTCCTTATCAACAAAGATATAGATAATCTCCAAACATTTGACCCTACTCAGTTTGGATTTGTCAAAGGGAGATCATGCCTGTTTAACCTGGTAGAATTATTTCAGACAGTCACCAAGGCCCTGGACGAGGGGAGATCTGTGCATATAGCCTACCCAGACTTAGCCAAAGCTTTTGACACCATCTCCCACTCAGGCACCATTGACATACTCACCCAGCTAGGTATCAACCCTTATATCATTAGATGGGTCACTAACTGGCTCACTGAAAAACCCATATAGTCAAAATAGGGGAATCCACCTCCAACAGCAAACCTGTAACCAGTGATGTTCTACAGGGATCAGTCCTGGAATATCTAATGTTTGGAATCTATTTCTCTGAAGTACAAGCAAATACTAAAGGTCTGTGGCACACAAAGTTTGCTGATGACTGCAAACTGGGAGCGGTCATAGAATCTTCAAAGGATGTCAACATGCTAGAAGAGGGTCTTACACAAACAAATGATTGCTGCCAAAGTCATGGCCTTAACCTCAATGCAAACAAATGTATTATTATTATCCCTTTCTGTAAAAGCGATGTCCCTGCTAACTACCACATGAATAACAAAACCCTAAGTACACACTCAGTGGTGAGACACCTGGGCACACAGGTTGACAGCAACCTCACCTTTGATCACCATCTCTCCACAGTAGTAAGAAGGGCATTCTATATTGCTCATCTTATAAGTAAAGGCATTGCTTCCAGAATAAAAAGAAGTTATAACCTCCCTGTACTCTTCCCTCCTCAGGCCAATAATTGAGTACAACACCCCTTTTGGGTATGTACCTTTCCAAGCACCTGCAGCAACTGGAGAGACCACAAAGGTTCCTCAGAATGAAAATTCAAGGTCTTCAGCATCTGCTCTATGTGGATCATCTGAAATCACTGTCACTTTATTCTGTTTCATTCAGACTACTCAGAGGCGATCTTTGCCTTGCATATAAGCCATCTCTGACCCTACTTTATTGGAAATGCTGCATATCCGCAAGTCAAATGGTACACGGGTTACTTGCTCTAAAGACCTTAACTTGTTATACAACATTAATAGAACCTGCTGGAGGGACAGACCTGTCTCCCAGAAGTTACCACACTTTTAGAACAGACTCCCACTTCATGTCAAACATAGTACCCCATTGACCGTCTTCAAACGTAATCCAGATAACTGGATGGGTAACTAGAAATTCACCCCAGGGGTTCCACCTGTTTCCCTCTTGTCAGGGGCAATAGGTGCTGATCATGGAAATAAGGGTAGAACTTGACTAGGCTTGTAAGGGCCCTAGGGCCATTAGGGCTATGATCCTATATGTTGAGGCCCATGTCACTAAAAACAAACAAACATTGCTATAAGCCTCAAGGGGCATCAGTCTCCTGGAAAAAATAGCTCTTAGTGTGTCTCTAAGCAATGGCAATATGTCTCCCCATCATAAAATGTTTGTTTTGAAGTTTTCCAGTTTTGTACAACTCTTCATCCCTAGTCTCTTTTAATTACTGAAATTTCCCTTTTGCCACTCACTCCACTCTTCATGGGTGGATCAGGATATAATCCATTCTAACCAATTTGTCATTCTTCTGCACTCCTTAATAGACCATTACTTATGAAATCCCAATCCCTCCGAGCTACACGCTCTAGGGACCTAAACCTTGTCACCACAATAAACAGGACATGCTGGAGGGATAGATTCCTGTCCCAGAGACTTCCCATACTCTGGAACAGGCTACCCATCTATGTCAAGCAAAGTTCTTCATTAGCACTCTTCAAGAAAAATCTTGACTAGTGGACGGGAAATAGGAAATACACCCTAGGGATCACTTCTGTGTCTCTGCTCGACAGTGGCACAGGAAAATAACTTTCTTGGGTGGCGTAAGCCAGGGAACCTTGTTGGCTAGGCTTACATAGGCCCTTGGGCCGATAGCCTAGTACCTACATATGAACCTATGAACCTGTCACCCCTTATGTTGTATTTGTGAGAGCATTTCCTTTCCTTCTCTTGTTTCTCTTTGATTTTTTTTATCTATTTCTCATACAGATCATCTATATCATCTATATTTACTGTCTTTTCTCTATGTATCTTTGTCCTCCATAAGTTCCTTTAGTTGGGTCATAGTTTGCACGGCATCTTACAGTTGCTGTCCTGCTGATCAGGCAACTATCAGTTGTACCTTCCATCAGTTTGCTCCATTTTCCAACAAACAGTATCTCAGTGAACCTATGTGTTGTGAAGCTGATTCTGTTTCCATTTTAACAGAGACATCTTTTTTAAGGATTAATGAATAAACAGCTGCCAGCATACCCATTTTTCACTACTGCTGAATTACTTTATCATTTGACTTCTATGGTGTATGTTCATTAATGATTTCACTGGTATCCAGCCATGCTGTGTGCAATGCATAAGCTAGCCAACTAATCAATGACTGTGTGTCATTGCTTGTAAGATTAAAACCTATTTCAATCTTGGATATCATACTGAACAATCAAATTCCAGCATTTTTCCAGTGATCCACACTCAAAAGAACAATGTTAATACTGTTTCTCTTGTGACTTCTGTTTTTCATACCTGAGTTGTATTCTTCAATTTATTTTGATTGAAAATGTACATTTTGGCAATATTTGCTGCACATTTTCATCATCTAACACTTTTCTTTCAGCTTCTCGGCACAGCTTTACAGCTATTTATCCAACTCGTTCCCAGGGAAGTCCTTGCCCTTGTTTTCACCCACCACCCCATTGTGCAAAAATCAAACCCTGGAAGGCATGCCAAGACTCATACCATTGCTGTCATGTGGGTAGTTTCCTTGCCCTCTACACTATCATTGCATAAGTCCAGTAAATAAATAAACTAATCTTTTCTGTAGTTTTCTACCTCATGTTCTTTTTTTACTCTTGCCACATTGCTCAAGCTACTGTTATAAAGTTGTTCTTGGTATTTCTCTTCTCAGTCATTTGTCTTCTTAATGAACTTGTTTACTTTGTGATCTAAAGACTGCAGTGTTGTTAAGAATAGCCTTATGTCTGCCTCAGGGCCTTCTGTTCTTTCTTGCTTTCTTTTTTAATTTGATTATCTCATTTAATTATTTTAAGGCCCTTGTTACTTAATTAGGATCTACATATTTAGTAAACTCAGGATACTCTAAAGATGGAGTTAAACTATTTAAAATTTTTACTATGGATGTACAGTATCCTGAACTAGCCCACCTAGGAATTCTTTCCCCACTGCTACCTACCCCCCTTTCTGGAACCCAAAATAAATGCTGGTGAGTTCAGTCTATTTACTGTAGTATACTTTGCACCTGCACATCACTCCTAGCACCAGTTTTGTTGCAAAATGAGCTGAGTGATCACAGTTATAACACAGTGACCAAATTTCCCCTAGTAATGTAAATACCACCTCAGGTCTCCCCAGAAAAGAGGCTACTCGCTAGTGGGACTAACCAGGCCAACAAAGAATGAATGAATGAATAAATACATAAATAAATAAATAGTTTAAATTAAAATAATTTGCCTCAAGCACTCCATTGACATTTTAGAGAAAAGTACGTTTTAGTGAAAATTCACAGTGAGTTACACTACAACACGACACCATATTGTGACTGGTGTGAAGTTAGACCTATAATACAAGGAGATGTTTCCTAGTGAAGCTTAAGAACTCACTTGCTTAAAGCCATCACATCATTCAGTGAGAAATGCTATTCTAATTCTTCTAATACAGAAATAAAAGTAGGTTGTAGTAATTTTCTTCAAACTAGTTCATCTACAAAATTCTGTATGAAACTCGATTCCTAGGTAAGTTACATATTTCAAAGTTTTTCTTTATCTGCGGCCATGAAACAATACAACAGTTCTTGCAGTACACATGGTGATCTCTAACTTCCCAATTCATGAGCAAATCTTCCCTCATATTATCTATATCACATGAGATGGTACCTTTTTTGAGTCAGAATCTTGAATGATTTTCAACCAAGGGTTATTCAGTGATCATATTCAGTGATCACTTCACTGAAAGAAAGCAGCAGCATGGATCTGCAGATTCAAACAGGAATTCTTGAAATAAGTATATATCTATGAAATGTAAGAACTGGATTTCCACATTTAACAATTCAGATTGCACGTAAAAAAGAAGCTTGCATTTGAAAATATATATGTGAATTTGCATTGTCTAAGTCACCAAAACAGCCTGGACAGTTGCAATTAAAAAAGGGGAAAAGTGGTAGAATAGCAGTCTCTGCATTTATTTTGTACTTTTTGTTTAACCAAGCGCAGGCTCGTTCCGCCACTTTGCCAGTTAATGAATGGAAGGATTTATAAAAAGAGAAAAACACATCAGTAGTTTTATGTTGCTTGAACAGCAACATTTGCATTTAATGTCCACTCCTTCTTGCTATGCTACTTACAAGGTAACTCCATCTCCTTGCAGATCTACTGGAAGGCCAGATATTATAGTTAAATTGTCCAGTAAGGTAAACTATTCTTAATTTATAATAGACTTATACAGCATGAAAAATATAATGAAAATTGCCTACATGGTATTGGATAGTCATTGCTTCCAGAAAAGATTTTATTCTGCAGTTCTGATTTTATTCTGTGTTGTATCAGTTAAAGTAAAAGATTAGATAGGCTGTCTAGTATGAGTCTGTCAACCTGAGCCCTTGAAATTTTTCTGTTTATCAGGTTTCCATCGCCTGTGGTTTTGTTATAATGAGACATATTCTCTTAACGGGGGTTCAGACATTTCAGATACCTGCTGCAATAGAGGTATGCGGTAAATAAAATAACTAATGGCTGCATAACTAGCCTTTTCCTATATCCAATCTATCTTGTTATGAAATCTGAATTTTTTTGCTAAAGTGAATATGTAATTTAAGTGTCTAATTCAGAATCACAAATTCTGGATGAAGAAAATCTATTTTGTTTGTGATGCAATTTACCTTCACTTTCCAGGTTTTTTCCCATTTTTCATAATATAATTTCTTAATCATTTTATAAAGCAAACAAATTCAAATCACAATAAAAAAATAATGATGAAAACAATAAAGTGCACACAATATTAAATGAGTAATAGGGGAAAAAAACAAAAATAAAATAGCCTGATATTTCAATAAATATAAAAAATAAATAGTATTAGCTACAACTAGGCATGTTTCCTGTCACTAAAACTTGTAACAATGGATTATTTTCTTGAATGAAAATGAAGGATTTTTTTTTGGTGTATGCAGGATAAGCCCAATGGTTTCCCATTCCTTCCCACAACTGGCCCATTCATTCATTCATTCATTCATTCATTCATTAAGTCATCTGATGGCAATTAACACAGGGGATTAAAATTACAAGCTGTTAATGATTTGCTTTCTGTAGTCTATGGTTTGATTATTTCATCCTCCATTTGCCTTCTGTACTTAAACAGAACGTACTCCTGTGTTGCCCCTGAAAAGGGACAGCTATGTCCAATAGATATGTCTGGTTGACAAAAAAAAGAGAAATTCTTTACTGACCAATGCAAGAGCCTTGTGCCCCATTTGTTTCCTGAATGGAGAGCTTACTCAGTTAATTTGCTCCTTTTTTTGGATGTGAGATTTGGGTATGAGAGAGAAGGCCAGTGTGTTTGGACTGCCCTAACCCCCCCCCCCCCCATTGACTGCATGTATGCTCCAAAAATTCTGCCTTTCATTAAGTGCATGCATGCATGCTAGACCAGTTCTCCTGGCCAGGTGTCACACCACAGAGCAGCATAGGCAGGCTATGCTATTTGCTGATGTCACCAATGCAGTGAACTGAATTGCCTCCCCCCAAAGTAATCCAGCATCAGATATTCTCCCCTTTCCTTCTATGAGTGGTCCCTCCAGCACATAGACTGCTACTCAAACATGACATTTCTGGGATGCATTCAGGGCTTTATTTCTCTGTGTCGCAAGGCCCAGTTGAAAATTAAGTTTGTTTGTGTGTGGACAGCAGAATAGCTGTAGTATGCAGTGAGGTACAGCTTTAAAAAGCTGAGTTAGCATTAATGGGATAGGCAAGCTGTATGCTTAGTGCACAAGAAATATTTTATCAGAAACAACATTTAAAGTACTGAATAGTTGTAATGATTCTGCACAGTAAGCATCAGATCTGTGTTATTCCTCATTACTTTGCTGGTCTGATATATGCTAGAGGTATTTTACATGATGTCAGAATAAAAGAGAAGTCCAGGTAAAAGGTATGTCTTATCCTACTAGATATGCTAAAGAATGCAGAAGAGGAATTTTCCACTGTGAGTGGTCCTTGGACCCCTACTCTTCTTTGTTTTCACGAATAATCTAGCCTCTGCCACCAAACATGGCACACTCATACAATATGCAGATGACTCAACCATCATCTGCTCAGCCCACTCCCTACCCAAACTGCAAAAAGTCACACAGGAAGCCTTTTCCTCTGTTGAAACTTGGTTATCCGATGCCCAATTAATACTCAACCCAAACAAAACTAAACTATTCATCTTCCAACCCACCAAACATACTCAAAACAACTCTCACTTTAACATCACAGCAAAAGACAACACCACTATATACCCAACTGAACACACCAAATTGCTCGGAGTGGAAATAGACAATAAACTAAAATTTGACATTCACATATCCATTACCATAAAAAAGTCCACAAAAAACTAGGAGCGTTGTACAGAAATAAGCAACTTCTCACCAAAGCAGCAAAGATTTCAATAGCAAATTCCCACCTTATCTCCACCCTACTTTATGCCTCTCCAATATATACCAACCTAAGGCAATGCGATTTAAAGAAGCTAGAGACTTGCTACAACAAAATCGCCAAATTCGCCACAGGGGCATCCTACCGTAGTCACCACTGTCTCTCACTTGCTGAACTGGGCTGGCTTGAACTCCCTCACCTTCTTCAATGGTATCAACTCTCACTTGCCCACAAACTAGTAAACCATCCACTAAATGTCCCATCCCTCCAGAATCTACTCCAACCCTATCGCACCACCAGACCACTAAGATCCAGCAACAAAAATCACTTGCAGATCACTAAAGCCAATAACTCTGCTGGTGAAGCACTATTCTCTTGCACCATAGCCAAATTATGAAACTCCCTCCCACCCACAATTACCTCCATACCATCATGCACCCACTTCAAAACTTTACTAAAAGTGCATCTAAAAACATGCTGGCTATGCCCTTGCAACTCCCACTCTAATATCACCCACCCCATCCAACCACTACCTTTCTTTTCACTCCACTAACTACCTTGATTATAGAAAGCTCAGATGCTCATAAGCCTAGTACTTATTATACAGCAGGAACTTCTTATTGTAACATTTGTTAATGTCTGTTATGTACTTCACAGATAAAGATTCTAGTTGTCTACTGATGTACTATGTTCTTCATCTGTAAATATGTTGTAATTGCTATGTTAAATTGTTAATCGCTATGTAATCCAATGTGACTACTGTCTGTTTATTTTAACTGTGGAGCTTTTCTCCCCGGGCCTCCGCTGAAAATGAACCTACATCTAGTCGGACACTCCCGGTCAACAAATGTAAATAAATAAATAAATAATATGACATGATAACTTTTCAGAAAATGGAAAGCTTTAGATTCCAAAATTTAAGCTGTATTTCCCTGTGAGTGGACTAGCAGACCTATCAGAAAAAGTTCAGTGTGCAGCATTCCTACTTGTCACAGGGGAGGAACCCATAATGATATTTTATAACTTAACATTAAAGAGAACCGTGGTGGTGGTGCTCCGGTAGCGTTTTCGCCTCGCAGTAAGATACTGTCCGGTTCGATTCTCAGCTAGAGCGTCTTCTGCGTGGAGACATGCGTGAATGGGCGTACCTTCGTTGAAGGTTGTGCGTCAGGGCTGGTAACTCGGCACGTAAAAATCAAATACCAATCATTAGCGGACAGGAGTTCCGCTGTGGCGACCCCTAACCGGGAAAAGCTGAAAAGACACAAACAAAAGGCAGGGAGAAATCAGCAATTATAAGAGAGGAATTTAAAACCTACTATGAAATAAATAAACATCTACCATTTGTCATTTATTTTATATAAGGAATGAAGATGCACAGAGAACTACAGCTGCTTATGTCACAAAATTAAAGAACAGAACAAAAGACAGTGAATCTGAGGATCTACTTTAAATAATTGAGTTACCACTTCATTGAATCACAGAAGATCAAGACCATGTTGTTGAACTTCTGGAACATCATATTTTACCACTGGGAAATTAACCACTTGGCCAACAATAATCAAAATACAAACCAAAGCAAATGAAACCCACCAATCTGGGGGGGCTTCACCCCCCATAACTAAATATACCAACTCCAAGATCGCACTACAATTGCGAAAAGGGCAACATTTGCCACGGTGGCCAAATGGTTAGTTTTCTGGTGGCAAAATATGACACCAGGAGTTCGCTGAATTAAGTTTTCAGCAACATGGTCTCAGTCTTTTGAAATTCGATGAAGTGATAATTTTAATTTGATTATTTAAAGTAGATCCGAATCTGGTAAGCTTCATGAGTCATTGATCAGTGCTATAATTGTGGCATTAAAATGAACAAGAAAGAGGCAGACTGGTGATATAATCAGGACTGACTTTAAATTAAGCAATGCATGCGTGCAATGTAAGTCAAATTACAACTATGTTATTGAAAGACCTTTTACAGTGTGAATGGAGGTGAGTGAGATGAAAATTTGGCTGAAAAAGTATAACTTGAAGCAAAAAGGTTAGGCTTATTATTATAATAAAAAAAATAATACAGCAAGCTATAAACTATCCAAAATGATACCCAGAAGTTGCTACACAATTATAATGAAAGGCTAGTGTTATTTATTTAAATCTGATTACCAGGGTTCAAGGTAGAGTTAGAGATGCAAGAAAAAAGAATGCATACTTAATTAAATGTGCAGGTTATGTGGCTACAAGAATTACTTTGCAATAATATGTAAAAAATAAAAAAACTCGGTTGATCAGAATTTACTTGCTACTGAAGGCAATAAAAATAGAAACATTTGACGGCACTGTGGAATGCAGGGATTGTTGAATAAATGTAATACGTTGCAGTGGGAATATTGAGAATAATTGCTGGTCAAATATAGTAATAATAGCAAAGCTATTGATTTTTAAGTTTGAGACTGGAGGCAAATGAATTGTTTTATCAGAAATGACATTTTAAAGTACTGAAGGCACTCTGCATAACTCAGTATGCACTTTACTGACATATTTAAGACACAAGGTATTGCTTGCAGGTCAGGCTCATGTGATTTGCGTATAAAAATAAGAGACATAAAGTGCTATCTTAAAATGCATCC
This sequence comes from Protopterus annectens, assembly GCF_019279795.1. Lineage (NCBI taxonomy): Eukaryota > Metazoa > Chordata > Ceratodontiformes > Protopteridae > Protopterus > Protopterus annectens. The sequence goes on from NC_056729.1 coordinate 1,367,554,725, forward strand.
TGAAACAAATATATTTGGTCATTTTTAATAGACTTCTGACTGTTGGCAGCCCAGTAAGTCAGTAGTAAGAAATCTGCTCACATGTCCAGGATATGATACTTGACTTCTCATCATTGACTGCGTGGAATTTGTATATTTTCATTGTGTCTGAATGTTTTTTTTGGTACTGTGGTTTCTTTCTACTTCCAAGATAAGATGCTGCCTTACTTCAGTTAAAAAGTTATTATGTTTCAATTAATTTGCTGATTAATTGGATACTTTAAACTGGCCATTCATATTGTACTTATCCCTTGCCTTTGTGGTCTGAGTTGTACTTGAAAAGATCTGAGAACCAGTTCCATTACATGGTTTGCAAATAAAAAATAATATACTTAGCATTCAAAAATAGAAACATTTGTACCAATTGTGTCATTTCAAGTTTTCCTTCTATTACCTTCCAGAAAGTTGCTGTTAATAAAATGAATAAAGTAGAACAAACAAAATGCAAAAAAACAAGAACACCCGTTCACAAAGTGGAAGATTCCAACTGCCTCCAGGAAAAGAAAGTAGTTTGATTCAGTCACTCCTGACTAACAGGCTGCAAAAACAAAACTTTGTATTTCCACAATGTTATATCTGAACAAATTCACAACAACATTGGCAAGTACAAATCACTATTTATTCATAAAAAAATAAGCTCCTTCGTTTCATACAAAAAGAAACTTCATCAGATGAAAGTGTCAGCACCAAACCTTCAGCTTTATATACACCCCTTCAAACTGTCAATCATTTCAAAAACATATTAAGACACCCCCCCATTCCATTTATGATTAAAAATGCCATAAAAATCCTTTTTTTTCAGCAACTCTACATAAAATATATACATATATGCATGTTTATCTTTAAAAATCACATGTATTCATTCATATTTTAATAGTCAAGCAAGTCATTTCTCCAATGCTTTAGGTTTTAAAATACTACTAATTGAAACCTGCCCATTCAAACCTGGCCAGCATATAGCATTCAAGTGTTGCTGCCAGATCAATTCACGTCTTTCTAATAAAAAAAAAAAAAAAAAAACGAAAACACGCTCCACCCCTTTCATTTAGCTGTAAAGTTTCCAGTACTACTTCTTCTTTCGGCTTTTCCCGGTTAGGGGTCGCCACAGTGGAACTCCGGTCCACTAATGATTGGCAGAGGATTTTTACTTTGCTGAGGTGCTCAATGCCCAACCTTCAACGAAGGCATGCCCATTCACGCATGTCTTTCGAATGCCACTCGACCGCGGGGAGGACATGCAGACTCCACATAGAAGGCGCTCCAGCCGAGAATCGAATGGGAGAACCTCTTGCTGTGAGGCGACAACGCTACCGCTGCACCACTGCGGCTTCCTTTAAAACAACATCCTTCATTTTCTGCACAGTGTTTTGACAGGGCATTTGTCTCTTTAAGTTTAATATCTCTCAAATGTTCATATATACGTGACTTAAGCTTCCTGTCAGTTTTGCCTATATAAAAACATGCACAATAACAGCATAAGGAACAATACACCACCCTTTCTGACAAACAAGAATATTTCACTCGCAGTTTCACCTTATACTCATTAATGGTTACCTGTGAAGCCTATATTACTGGTGAATGATATGAGCAAAAATCCACACTTTTTCATAGTACCATTGGTCTGTGAAACCACCTGTTTCTCAAACACATTTTTCAGATTCATCCCTTTCCTGTAAACAGTAATAGGTTTTTCAGTAATAAAATCCCTTAAATCTTTATCAGATTTTAAGATTTGCTAGCTTTTCATCAGTATATTAGTTATTTACAAAACAGTGTAAGAAACTTCTCTGTGTGGAAGATTTTCAGTCCAGAAGTTTCTTACACTGTTTTGTTTTTGGACCCACTACACTTTAGTGGGTTGTTTTGAGACTTTAGGGATACCACGGAGATTACTTGTTTTTTTATATTAGTTATTTACCTACTATTAACACAAAATGTGGTGATGAAAAAATTCTTATACTCCACATCAGTACTTTTTTCATTATTACTAAAACTACCCACAGGACCAAATCCATGTTATTAGTTGACAAAATTCCTTCCAGGCCAATAGGGTTTACATCCTTTGAATAAACCGGTACCTCTCTTACAATGGTTACAAAATGTCCCCTTTCACTTTTATTCAGGACTTCCAGCATAATTTCATCTATTAGGGAGCAGAGATAGCCAAGCTTAAGAAACATACCTTTCAGAAGGTCACATTCAGCCAAGAAAAATTCTATTGTGGACACTATTCTTGCTGCCCTGGCAAACTGACCCTTCACCACAGCCCGCTTTTGCTTAAAGGGGTGTGCACTAGAAAAAATGTAGTAAAGTGTTTGAGTATGTTTCTTTTCTAAAAATCCTGGAAACAAATCTATTATTCACTCTATCCTTTGATAAAAACACATCCAGGAATGCAATTTCTTCGGCACCTAGTGCATATTTAAATTTCAAAAAAGATGTTGTACTATTAATATAATCCAAAATTTGAGGAATTACTTCTTTAGGGCCATCCCAAATAAAAAACATGCCATCCAAAAACATATATAAAGATGACAGTATTGATGGAATCTTGAATTAAACAAAAACTTATGCTCCCAACATGACATTACAATATTTACATATACACCAGCACATGGTGAACCCATAGCCACCCCTTCACGTTCTATAAAAAAATATTTCTCAAATGTGATGTTGTTGTTAAGCAGTACCATCTCCAACAATTGTTCCAAAACATTAATTTGTGTTTGTGGAATACCTTTATCCACTAGGTTCATAGGTTCATACTAGGCTATCTGCCCTGGGGCAATTATAAGCCTAGCCCGATTCTGTATGGCTTACGCCACCCCTTGATTTGAGTATACTGTGCCCTTTTTAAGGTTTAGTTTACTGTGCCTCTGTCTAATAGTGACACGGGAGTAATCCCTGGGACAAACCTATGATCCCCCATCCACCTATCGAGATTCTTCTTGAAGAGATTCAGTGAGATGCTCTGCCTCACATGAACTGGAATTCTATTCCAGAGCGAAGGGAGCCTCTGGGTTATGAACCTGTCCCTCCAGCAAGTTCTATTTATTTCTGTGCTGAGGTTCAAGTCCCTCGAGCGTGTGGCTCTAAGGGATTTAGATTTACTGAGGTGGAGCATGTCCATTAATTCTGGATTTGACATAGCTTTGTATGTCAGGCATAGATCGCCTCGAAGTAGGCGGTATGCAACTGAGTAGAGCTGGAGTTTTTTAACCGAGCAGCATATGGCATCTGTTTGAGACCCTTGATCCTCTTGGTGAGATACTTTTGGGGTCTTTCTAATTGCTGCAGGTGTCGGGTAAGGTACATCCCAAAAAGGGCATTGTATTCTATGATGGGCCTGATGAGGGATGAATAAAGGGGCACGATTACCTCTCTTGATCTAGATGTGAAACCCTTCGTGATGAGGTGGGCTATGTAGAAGGTCTTTCTAACCACTTTGGCAATGTGGTTTTCAAAGGAGAGATTGCTATCAACTTGGGTCCCCAGGTCCCTAATAACTTTCTCTGTACTTAATGGGTTACCGCCTATGTGGTAATTTGTGGGCACATTGTTTTTGCCAAAGCGTATGACTATACATTTTTTGGGATTTAGCTTTAAACCATGGCGCTGGCACCAGTTATCTGTCTCTGTGAGACCTTTTTGAAGGATGTTTGTGTCAGCTGGAGAGTTGATTATGGCGCCCAGTTTGCAGTCGTCTGTGAACTTGGTGAGCCATAGTCCTCCCACGTTTGCCTGTACCTCGGAAAAGTATATACCGAACAAGAGTGGTCCCAGGACAGAACCCTGTGGGACGCCACTTGTGACCAGTTTTGAGTCTGACATGGCTCCAGCAACTCTCACTCTGTGGGTTCTGTCTTTGAGACTGTTTGCAACCCATCTTGTGACATAGGGGTTTATATTTAAGCTGGATAGCTTATCTATGATGCCCGAGTGGGGTATTGTGTCAAATGCCTTTGCAAGGTCCAGATAGGCTGTGTGGACTACCTTCCCTTCATCTATGGCTTTGGTGACTGTTTCGAAGAAGTCAACCAGGTTCAAAAGGCAGGATCTGCCCTTGACAAAGCCGAACTGGGTAGGATCTAGTGTCTGTAGGTCCCCAATGTCTTTGTTTATGAGCTCCATGATGATCCTCAGCATAGCCTTGCAGACTAAGCTAGTCAGGCTTATGGGGCGATAGTTTCCAGGGTCCGTAGAGGCTCCACCTTTGTGGAGTGGGACCACTGTTGCTGTACATCATTCTGTGGGCACATATCCTGTAGTGAGGCTGAGATTGTATAGCTATTTTATTTGAGGGATTAGTTCCTCTTGGAGTTCATGTAGGACGCAACCTGGGACACGATCTGGTCCCATGGAAGCAGTGGTTTTTGCTTTGGAGAGGGCAGCCTTCACCAGAGCATCAGAGATGTTTGGGAGGCAGCCCTCTGCCGGGATAGATACTTGCTCTTTTGGGGGGGAGGGGGTGGAGAAGTTTGCACTGAACCTGTCTGCCAGGATATTGGCGATGTCTGTGGGTTCAGTGTATCTTTTGTCATTTAGAATCAACTCAGAACAAGTCTGGGAGTTGCATCCCAGGTTTCTAACATAACTGAAAAAAGTCTTATGATTGTCTTTGGTGTCCTGTGCAATTTTTCTCTCGAAGCTGGCCTTGGAGGATTTTATGAGGGATCATAATTTTTTGCTAGTACTGATCAGAGATGCCTTCCCTATTAGGGATTTTGCTCTGTCATGTAGTAGCTTCCTCCTTCTGTTGTACAGTTTATTTATGGCAGGGGTCCACCAGACTGGACGCCTGCCTTTGGATGATTGGGTCTTGGTTTTGTTTGGAATAGCATGATCCATGCATTCCTGGAGATGTCCGTAGAATGCGTTTATGTAGGATTCTGCAGTTTGGGCTGTAGTTTCCACTGGCCTTGGGGCCTTGAAGGATTCCACTTCGGTTTTGAGAAGTGAGAAGTTTGCTTTTGAGAAGTTTTTCACTGTGGTTTTCTGGGCTGGGGGTGGGGTCGGGATGTGGACATCCAGTGAAATTAATTTATGGTCTGATCTTACCAATGAGGGATATACTTCTGGTGTGGAGCATAGAGTCCCCATGTTGGTAATGATCAGGTCTAGTATGTTGTCCCCTCTTGTGGGAGTGGTGACTAATTGTTCCATAGCATTTGAGTTTATAATTTCCAGGAACCTTTGGGCTAAGGTGCTGGGGCTTGAGTAGTGCTCCCAGTCAATGTTTGGGTAGTTGAAGTCACCCAATATAATGGGAGAGATCTTCATGTTCTCCAATGTTTTCAGGAAAGCCGAGTGGGATTCCTGACTTTGAGAGGGTGGTCTGTAGGATGCTATAAACTGAAAAGCAGTCTTGCCCACTGTTAGTTGCACATGGATGGTCTCCGATACTTCGTGCAATGCCACTAACCTGGAGGTGTGGATATCCTTGATAAATATGGAAACTCCCCCTCCTTTTGTGGTTCGGTCCGGGTTTTGGGGCCGAAAAGCATGATATGAGGTATAGCCTGGTAGTGCTGGGGTGCTCTCTGGAGCCTTGAACCAGGTTTCTGTCACTGCACAGATATCGATGTTCTCCATACTGAGGAGAGCTTCGAGTGCGTGCATCTTGAGGTTAAGACTTCTGGCGTTTAGCAGCATTACCTTTAGTTTCTTGTTCCTTGTGCTGTCTATGGGGGTGGGTTTGACTTTTGAGCCTTGCCTAAAAAAGGCACTATGGGGGTGGCAAGAGCCTTTGCCAATATCCGAAAGCCCAGTGGTGACAGGTGCAAGCCATCCCTAGCAAAGCAACGTGGCTTGTCGAGCATGTCATCCCAGGCTGACAGACACTGGATCCCCTTTGAATGACACCAAAATTTTAGCCAATTGTTAAAATCGATCATTTTGTCTTTGTACTGTGGCATCATTCTAGGTGAGGGTAAGATACTGCTCAAGGTCAGGGTCATACCAGCCTGGGCAACATGATCAGAGAGCTCCTCTATGTCTCTTTTCATGTAGTCCAGGGAGGTACATCTCAGGTCATTCACACCAGCATGAACAATGACTGAGTCATATTTGTATTTGCTTTGGAGTGACCTGAGTGCTTGCGTTATGTGGCGGATCCTAGCACCCGACTGGCAGCTCACCGTGACCTTCTCTTTATTCAGCCTGGTGAGCGGGACATCAGTGTGTCTGACAATAGAGTCACCTATTACAAGAGTATCAGGTGTGTTATTCAGTCTTAAGGGCTGTGGCTGCTTGGCACACTGACTTTGTGGGTTATGTGTTGTGTGTGTTTTGTTTTGAGGTAGCGTTTGCTTGGATGTCTGCTTTGGAGGTCTCTGTTGCTTAGGTAGATTTTTATTTAGAGCCTCCGAGTATGTTTTTGTGTATTTATGTGTTTGGTTCGCTGATGTGGTGGGACTATGTGATACTGGAATTGTGTTGTGTGAGGTTACCTTCTCCTCCTGACTAGTTACACCAGTTTTGAGATGAGAGAGCTCAGCCTCCAGTTTGGCTAAATAGTTGCATCTCTCACATATATTTGAACCTGTTTGGAGGAGGAGAGGGTTGTCTGTGTACATGAGACAGTTGTAACATTGTCTCAAAATTCCCAGATTCACCAGCTGGACTGGAGAGGAAACCATTGATTGACCTTTGGACATGCTAGAGTAATATAGGGAAACTGAATTTAAGACGGACCAATAGAGGACAGGGTAATCATAGAGAGTATAAGAGTAAGTAGTGCTTATGGTTTAATAGTGCTAACTTGTAGGATTACTTAATTGGACCAGTGAAGGGCCTTAGAATGAGAATATGGTGTTTAAATTGAGAGATAGAGCAGTTCTAAGGGAAAAAGTGAAGAGCAGACTTTGTGGAGCCAGGAATACTTTAAACCCAATTAGGAGGCGCTGCCCGCTGTTGCGCTATGCACAAAAATGCACAAAACCACGCAAAAGAGGGTTTTAAGAGAGGAAGATGAAGGAGTTTTGGAATTGACCCAAAATGGCCAATAAAACTGCAGTTTCAAGTCAGTAACCACTCCCACAGGGGCAGGCAGGCTGCTCAATGTTTTTCACTGCCACTGATCAACAGAGAGACTTCCCTTTAGCCCAAGCAAAAAATGGCCTCACAGAAACTTACAAACAGTTCAAGAACAGCAAGCCTGTAACTGAACTTTTTTAAATCTCAGAAAAGTGGGAAAAAAGCAAGATTTTTTTGTTTTTTTGTTTTTTCAAACAAAACCACTCGATTCCTACATCATGTGGAATCACTGAATATAAATCCTTAATATCCACAGTGATGAAAACAAATTCAGTCTTGAATTGAATTCTATTTATTTTGTTCAAGAATTTCCACAAGTCCTTACAAATAGATGGTTCCTTCATCACCAAATCCTTCAATTTAATGTCAATAAATTTGGCTATGGGATATGTGAGAGACCCTCTTGCATCTACTATTGGATGTACTGGTGGCTGGTGGATATTTTTATGCAACTTAGGAAACCCCAAAATTGTTGGGATCCCAGGAAAAGAGACATCCAAAAAGTTCAATTCCTCAATGGAGATACTGCCCTCAATGAATAAATCCTGCAAGGCCCCTTTTATTGCCTATAAGCACCATTCAACTGATTTAAAGAACTAGGCTGATATGTTTCAGTTGCTAAAATTGCTTTCATCTTACCATTATAATCCACCTTACTCATTATCACCACACCACCCCCCTTATCAAGTTTCATAATTCGTACAGATTTCTCACCACTAAGTCTTTTCAGCTCTAGCTTCTCAGCCTGAGTCATATTATTTAGTATATAATGCCCATACATACCAATATTTCGTATGTCGACTTCACACAATCTTTCAAACAATTCAAGGGTGGCATGTATTGGGGGGGTTATAAATGTTTGAAATACTAAATGGTTTTGTAATTGACCTCACATCCTGAAACAAAAAACTCAAATTGAGTTTCTTCACAAAAAGTCTCAAATCGATTAACACACTTGACAAATCCATCTTCTTACTAGGTACAGATGTGAGGTCCCTTGCAAATAAATCACCACAAACCTTATCAATTAATACTGATGAATAATTATAAATTTTAAAGTCTTCCTCACTATTTGAGGTTATCTTAACAGGTGGCAAGACATATCCATCATCCATAGCTGGTACTATCGTCTCTAAAACCTGGCTCTGATGTTCCCTCTCTTGGCCTTAAAACCCCCACAATGGGGTGGAATGTTCTGATAACATGTATTTGACTGAGGGGCAGGGTAACTCTACTTCTACTGTAAATTCCTTAAAGTAGATTTTGCTCATATTTTTCATTAGTAATAGAGGCCAGAGGTAACCATTAATGACTATAAGGTAAAACTGTGAGCAAAATATTCTTGTTTGTCAGAAAGGGTGGTGTAATGTGTTTTATGCTGTTGTTGTGCATGTTTTTATATAGGCAAAATTGGCTGAAAGCTTAAGTCACATATATATGAACATTTGAGAGATATTAAACTTAAAAAAAGAGACAAATGCCCTGTCAAAACACTGTGCAGAAAATGAAGGACGTTGTTTTATATTTATAGTACTGGAAACTTTGCAGCTAAATGAAAAAGGTGGAGCATGGTCTTTACTGTTAGAAAGACATGAATTGATCTCTCAGCTATGCTTGAATGCTATATGCTGGCCAGGTTTGAATGGGGAGATTTCAATTAGTAGTATTTTAAAACTTAAAGCATTGGAGATATGACTTGCTTGACTATTAAAATATGAATAAATACATATGGAACTTTTTAAAGATAAACATGTACATATATGTATATGTATATATTTTATTTTATATGCCCACTGAATGGTGCACAGCAACGGTTATCTCACTCGACAAAGGGGGAGCCACCACAGACCCCGGGAACTACCACCCCATTAGCCTGATGAGCCTGGTCTGCAAGGCTATGGAATGTATCATCATGGAACTTATAAACAATGACACTGGTAATCTCCAAACTCTGGACCCTACCCAGTTCAGGTTTGTAAAAGGCAGATCATGTCTCCTAAACCTGATAGACTTCTTTGAAGCGGTCACCAAAGCTGTAGATGAGGGTAAGTTGGTTCACAAAGCCTATCAAGATCTCGCCAAGGCTTTCAACACCATCCCCCACTTTGGAATTATAGACAAACTCACTAAACTAGGTATAAATCCCTATGTCACAAGATGGGTTGCCAACTGGCTCAATGACAGAACCCACACTGTGAAAGTAGCAGACTCCAAATCCAACTTCAGACCAGTGACAAGTGGAGTACCACAGGGTTCAGTCCTGGGTCCTCTCCTGTTTGGTATCTACTTCTCTGAAGTACAGGCTAACACAGAAGGTCTTTGGCTAACAAAGTTTGCAGATGACTGCAAACTAGGAGCCATAATTAAAACTCCTAATGATGTGGACATCCTACAAAAGGGCCTCACTGAGACCAATGCCTGGTGTCAAAGCCATGGCCTCAAGCTCAATGCTAAAAAGTGCATTGTCATCCCTTTTAATAAAAGCTCTGTACCCATGAACTACCACATAGGCAGTAGTCTACTTAACACTGAAAGTGTGATAAGAGATCTTGAGACACAGGTGGACAGTAGTCTCTCGTTTGATAATCACATTGCCACAGTAGTCAGGAGATCCTTCTACATGGCACACCTCATCACAAAAGGTTTCTCATCCAGGAAAAAATAGGTCATTGTTCCCCTCTACTCGTCACTCATTAGACCCATTATAGAATACAATGCCCCTTTTGGTATGTACCCCACAAGACATCTACAACAACTGGAAAGGCCGCAGAAATACCTCACTAAGAGGATTACCGGCCTCAAACAGATGCCCTACACAGAGGCCCTACGCAGACCATCTCAAAAAACTCCAGCTTTACTCCGTCGCATATCGCCTATTCAGATGCGATCTCTGCCTAACATACAAAGCTATGTCAAACCCAAAGCTGCTGGACATGCCCCACTTAAAGAAATCCCAATCCCTCCAAGCTACACGCTCTTGGGACCTAAACCTTGTCACCACAATAAACAGAACATGCTGGAGGGATAGATTCCTGTCCCAGAGACTTCCCATACTCTGGAACAACCTACCTATCTATATCAAACAAGGCTCCTCATTAGCACTCTTCAAGAAAAATCTTGATGGGAGATAGGAAATTCACCTTGGGGATCACTTCTGTGGCTCTGCTCAACAGGGGCACAGGAAAATAATTTTCTTGGGTGGTGAAAGCCAGGGTACCGTTTGGCTAGGCTTATATAGGCCCTAGGGCCAATAGCTTAGTACCTACCTATGAACCTATGTAGAGATGCTGTAAAAAAAGGATTTTTTATGGCATTTTTAATCATGAATGGAATGGGGGGGTGTCTTAGTATGCTTTTGTAATGATTGACCGTTTTAAGGGGTGTATGTAAAGCTGAAGGTTTGGTGCTGACACTTTTATCTGATGAAGTTTCTTTTTGTATGAAACGAAAGCGCTTTTTTTTTTTTTTTTTTTTTTTTATGAATACTGATTTGTACTTTCCAATGTTGCTGTGCATTTGTTCAGATATAACATTGTGGAAATACAATGTTTTGTTTTGGAGCAAACAGGAGTGACTGAATCAAACTACTTTCTTTTCCTGGAGGCAGCTGGAGTCTTCCATTTTATGAACGGGTGTTCTAAGTTACAGTTAATGCCAATTTAAACATCACCATGTCAGTTTAAGACTTAAGCAAGCATACAGTAAGTGACAGACTGAGAATTCAATTGCAGATCTACAAAAAAACAAATGCATGTGATATTTTTGCAAAAATATGTTCATTTATTTACTGGTCTGGGTTTCTCCACTTATGCTTCAGATACAGTACTAGTGGTCCATATACTTAGGGCACTATTTGTAGGTCAAAGTGAAAACAGGCGAGAGCTTAAAAGAAAAGAGAATTAATGTGTAATTATTAAAGAAATGGTCAGAGCCTACTGAATACATTAATAGCATGGTTACAGTTGTGAAAGAAGACAAACTTAGAATTTTCATAGACCCCCAAGATCTGAAAAAAATTATTCAGAGAGTGCATTGTCCACTGCTGACAATCAAAGATGTTATGCTATCAGTTCTCACTGCCAACTATTTTCTGTACTTCATGCTAACCAGTGTTTCTGCTGTATACATTCAATACACTACTAGGAAGGTATACATTTCTCAGGACAGCCTTAAATACTTTATCTGTACTGGAGGTATTTCAGAGAGTTGTGTCAGGAATTGTGGAAGGCTAGGATGATGTTGTTAATATAACTGATGATCTACCGTCTGGAGCGAGACTAAACAGGAGCATAAGTTGTGATACTTGAAGTTGTTGAGCAGATTGATGCAGTACAGAATGAAACTGAACAGGAATTTATATCTTATCTGTAGGGTTCCTCTTGTTTGTTTGAGGGTCATAATTATGCACCACAGGGCAATGAAAAAATAAGTACTAGAAGGGGGAAATATATATACTAAATCCAAAACTGTTGCATCTCAGAGAATGTCCTCTTCTCTGGGGTACGATGATGTCAGAATTATTTTTTGTCCTTCAGAAAAAAGAAAAGAAAAAAAACACTTAAAATACTTTTAGTGCATAAAAGTGAGTTCTACACTTCACTACTATTTCCTATGGATAATGTTTATTTTTTATGGTTTTGGACTTGTAGTATGGGATCTTGAACTTCCAAAAGAACATCCATATTTTGTGACTAGTTTGAAATACGTGGATCATATTCTTGCAGTAGATGGTTTGAAATCAGAAACTGAAAGAATAAGAGCTCTCAGGAAAACAGTTTCGAGTTACTGAAGATGCTTTTGTAAATATTATATTTTAGCGCATTTATTAAAACTGTATTTGCCTTAATATTGCTACAACTCAAGTGCTCTATGTTGCACAGCATCTGAATAGTGTGTTTTAGCTCCTTTTCTGTATATATAGACTTCTCTGTATATGTAGACTAGCAACTTATTCTACTGTATTACTGCCTCTTAAATCGTTTTTCAGTTGTGCACTTGCCTTGCTTCATTTAAAACATTTTAAATTGCTAATTTTGTAGAGTTTTAATTGCATTTACTGTTTAGGACTACACACTCAAGTGCGTTAGCCTTTTCTGTGTTTATTTACTGTATTATTGCATTGTTTAGCCTGTTTTAACAAAAAAAAAATACTATCTTGTTTGCTCGTTTCCCACCTTTCCTAGCCAGTATAGTCCAGATCCCAGGCTTTGCTTGTCTCAGGACTTTATTTTCTGTGTTCAGAGCTACCCAGACCTTGCTGTGGTAGAGGGAAGTCCTACTGCTTACCAGTGGAAGTGGTGAGCATTGTACTGCCTATCTAACAGTAGAGGAGTGGTTTCCAGCTCTGAAATTGTAATTTTATTAGCCTTTTTGGGCTGATTTCTATCCGTTTCAACTTTCTGGCTTAAAAACGTGTCTGCTTGCGCATTTTTCGCATCGTGCAGTTAAACTATTCCAGGTGCCAGAAAGTCTGCTCTTCATATTTTCCCTTAGAACTAGCTGTTTTCTCAGTAGTAGAACTAAAAGCTGAACCCCTGTGACTAGCACTTGCTCTAGAACCTGCTGGAAAGCACTAGGAAGCCTGAAACTGATACAAGCACTCAACTCTCCTTGTCAATAAGGAGGCATTAATCATATCATTAATCAGCCTATAATTGCAAAGTACCTTGCAAAGGTAAGGGAAAACAGCTCTTGTACTTTACAAAAAAAGCACCTAAACAGGCATGTCCAAGGGTCAGCTTCCGGTGATTTCTCCTGTCCACCTGGTGAATCTGGGCATACTGGGGCAATGCGGCAACTGCCTCATGTACACAGACAACCCTCTCCTCCTACCACCCAACACTACAACCTGCGAGAGATGCACTTACATAGCCAAACTGGAAGCAAAGCTCTCTCCGGCCAAGATTGTGCTAGACAGTCAAGAGGAGAGGGTTAACACCTGCATTACACCTCAAGCAACGTATAGCCCTTCAAAACCCACACCATCAACACCCACACATAGCAATACTAAACCCACATATGCAGAGGTCCTTAATATTAACCTTCCCAAGCAACAATGACCTCCGAAGCTGAAACGCAAACAAACACCAGTCACAAGCAAAGTGACACATAGCTCACAACACCAGTGTGCCACCCAACAACAGTCCTAAGGCAAGACAATGTACCCAACACTTTAGTCATAGGTGACTCTATAATCAGGCACACTGATGTCCCACTCACCAAGCTGAACAAGGAGAACATTACAGTCAGCTGTCTGTCGGGTGCCAGGATCCGCCACATAATGCATGCACTCAAGTCACTCCACAGCAAGTACAAATACGACTCTGTCATTGTCCATGTTGGAGTGAATGACTTGAGAAGTACCTCCCTGGACTACATGAATGAAAAGAGACATGGAAGAACTCTCGGATCATGTGGCCTAGGCAGGTATGACCCTAGCCCTGAGTAGCATCCTGCCTACGCCTAGAATTATACCGCAGTATAAGGACAAAATGGTTGACTTCAACAATTGGCTAAGCCTCTGGTGTCATTCAAAGGGGATCCAGTATCTGTCTGCCTGTGAAGACATGATCGACAAACCACAATGCTTTGCCAGAGATGTTTTGCACCTGTCACCCCTGGGATTCAGGTTACTGTCTAAAGCTCTTGCCACCCCTATAGTGCCTTTTTTAGGCAAGGTTCAAAGGACAAAACCACCATTGTAACAGATACAAGCATTCAAAATCTGAAGGTAATGCTACTCAATCCTAGAAGTCTAAACCTCAAAATGCACTCTCAAGGTACTCCTAAAAATGGAGAACATCGATATCTGTGCAGTAACTGAGACCTGGTTCAAGGCTCCAGAGAGCACCCCTGCAATACCAGGCTACAACTCTTACCACACTTTTCGGCCACAAAACCAAGTCCGAAACACTAAAGGTGGAGGAGTGTCCATATTCACCAAGGATATTCACACCTCCAGGCTAGTTGCCCAACATAATGCATCTGAAATTCTCCAGGTGCAACTAACACTAGGTAAGACTGCAATCCAAGCAGATCCCCCACCATGCCCCAAGATTCTCACTACACCTTTCTAAACATACTGGAAAATATTAAGATACAACCAAACACCCTAATACTGGGTGATTTCAACTACCCTACCATTAACTGGGAAAATTACTTGGGTACCAACACCTTTTCCCAACGGTTCTTGGAATTCATAAATTCCAATGCCCTGGATCAACTAATCCATTGTCCCACCAGGGGCTCCAATAACCTAAACCTGGTAATTACCAATATAGGAGATAGATGCTCCACACCAGTGGTCACCCCCTCATTGATCAGGTCTGACCATAAGCAAATCACCCTTGACATCCACATCCCACCCCCACCCCCAGTAAGGAAACCTCAGTAAAAAACTTCTGCAAAGCCAACTTCATGCTACTCAAGTCAGAAGTGACAAACTTCATGACACCCATGCAGACGGGATCTGAAAGTTCGACTGCTGAATCCTACACTAAGGTACTGTACGAGCACATCCACTCGTGCATGAATCGTGCCATCCCAAATAGAACCAAGATGCTCTCCTTCAAAAAAAGGAAGCCAATCTGGTGGTCCCCTGCTATAAACAAACTACACAACAGAAGGAAGAAACTGTTGCAGAAAAGAGGAAAATCCCAGGATGCAAAAAACTCCCTTACCAGCCTCAGTAAGAAGCTGAGATCCCTCATAAAATCCTCAAATGCTAGTTACAAAAATAAAATTGCCAAAGATTCCAAAGACAACCACAAGGCATTCTATAGTTATGTCAAGAATCTAAATGGCAATGCTCAGATCTGCTCTGAGCTACAACAGAATGGCATTAAATATCCTGATCCCAAGGATATTGCCAATATCCTGGCAAATCTATTTAGTGCCAACTTCACCCTCTCTCACCCCCTAAAGGGCCCATCTCAATACCAAACGATTGCCAAACTCTGGTAATTATGGCCACATGGGTAGAAACTGCACTCTCCAAAGCTAAGAATACAGCATCCATGGGACCAGATGACATCCCGGGCTGTGTACTACATGAACTACAAAATGAACTGGCACCTCACCCAAGTGTCATGTTTAATCATAGCCTCACCTCAGGCTTCATGCCCACTGAGTGGTGCACAGCTACAGTTATCCCATTCCACAAGGGGGAATCCACCTTGGATCCTAGGAACTACCATCCCATCAGTCTGACGAGCCTGATCTGCAAGTGCATGGAACGCATTATCATGGAACTTATAAACAAAGACATTGGCAACCTTCAAACACTGGACCCTACCCAGTTTGGGTACGTGAAGGGCTGATCTTGTCTCCTGAACCTGATTGACTTCTTCAAATCAGTCTCAAGAGCTGTGGACGAGGGTAAGGCGGTCCACACAGCCTATCTGGACCTCACCAAGGCCTTCGACACCATCCCCCACTCTGGAATCATAGATAAACTTACTAAGCTGGGCATAAATCCCTACATCACTCGATGGGTTGCCAACTAGCTTACTGACAGAACCCATAATGTAAAAGTAGCCGACTCCAAATCCAGCTCCAGACAAGTGACAAGTGCAGTACCTCAGGGTTTAGTCCTGTGACCGCTCTTGTTTGGCATCTACTTCTCTGAAGTACAGGCCAACACTAAGGGACTCTGGCTAACAAAGTTCACAGATGACTGCAAACTGGGAGCCATTATTGAATCCCCAAATGATGTGGATATTCTACAAAAGGGCCTTACAGAAACAGATGCTTGTTGCCAGAGCCATGGGCTCAAGCTTAATGCCAAGAAATGTATAGTTATCCCCTTTGGAAAAAAACATGTACCCATGAATTACCACATAGGTGGCAGTACACTAAACATTGAAAGTGTGATGAGAGACATAGGGACACAGGTGGACAGTGGTCTCACCTTCGATAACCACATTGCCACAACAGTCAGGAAATCCTTCTATGTGGCACACCTCATCACTAAGGGATTTTCATCCAGAAAAAAGGAGGTCATTGTCCCACTGTACTGATCCCTCATTAGACCCATTATAGAGTATAATGCCCAGTTTGGTATGTACCTCACAAGACATCTGCAACAGCTGGAAAGGCCACAGAAATACTTCACTAAAAGAATCACAGGCCTAAAGCAGATGCCATATGCTGACCGTTTAAAAAAACTCCAGCTATACTCTGTGGCATATCGTCTACTCAGAGGCGATCTCTGCTTAACATGCAAGCTGTCGGATATGCTCCACTTAAAGAAATCCCAATCCCTCAGAGCCACACACTCCAGGGATCTAAACCTTGTCATCACAGTGAACAAAACATGCTGGAGGGACAGGTTCCTGACCCAGAGACTCCCCATACATGTCAAGCAGAGCGCCTCCTTGGAACCTTGACGATTGGATGGGAGATAGGAAATTCACCCCGGGGATCATGTCAGTCACCCTGCTAGACAGAGGGCCAGAGAAGTAAATATTGTGGGAAGAAATATCCAGGGATTTTTTTATGGCTAGGCTTGTATAGTCCCTAGGGCCAATAGCCTAGTACCAACCTATGAACCAAATGTGTTCAGATTAAATTAATGAAATACTGAATGAGTACATCAACTGAAATAACAAAAGGATGAAAATGGAAGAATCTTTAAACATATATTCAGATGAGCTGATAAAACTAACTGCAACAATCAGAGGTCAAAATGAAGAGAAGGCTGGCTGAGTATGAGACTGTTCAAGAAGAGGTGTTTCAAAACAAATAGTACATTAGAGCACAGAGCACAAAGGGAAAACCAAAGCTTTTCTGCTATGTCATAGAAACTGGAAGGAACAGATGGTATTTAATTTTATGAAAACACAAATAAGCAACTGGACTGATATTCCATTGTTTATTGAACGGGTATATCATGTGTCTGCACCATACTTGGCCATGAGAAAGCAGCTAAGACCTCTAAGAGTAAAGATGCAATCCTACTAGCAGAAAGAGTTGATTCTGACAAAACTGTGGCAGAAGGACAATGCAGTAAAAATTGGAGACAGTAGCATGTTTGTGGAAAATGATTACACTGTACACCAGGCAGAAGAGGAATAAATTTATTCCAGCAATCATGGAATGTTGAGAAACAGGTATGAGATTCAAGTTGCTGTATACAGCTATCTTCAGATTATTTTTCTTGGAGGGTCAAAGTCATTTTTGATACAGCACATGTTAAGGAGGAAATACAAATGCTTGTCCAACAAAAAAAGTGAGCTAACAAACAGAAGAGGGTGTAGTTTCTTATTCTTCTGATAATAAAGCTTATAGAGAGACTATGTCAGGGGAAACTTTTTCCACTGTGCCAAAGGAAAATGCTTGAGAGACAGAGGAAAGCACAGAAGTTGACTAGAAGAATCAGGAGTACACTGGAATTGAACCAGAGACTGGAGTAGGAGATGGAGATCAACAAGAAGAAGACAAGCAACTCAGAAATTAATGCAATAAATGTTGGATTACAAAGCATTGATCACATTTGTGAAATGTGACAGAAAACCTGGAAATATTGAACTTTTTTGACTTTGTTAACCTTGTAGGGGACTCCAAAGTATATGCCCTACTCCATGTGATTAATGTTTGGAAGAACATTAAGAGGGGAAGCGGAAGGAAAGAGGTAACTGTAAAGAAAACAATTTTTGTTCTTAACAGTATTTTCATAAAACATGACATATACTGCATGTTATATAGTTAAGCATTTTCAGTTATATTTTATGTTACAGGATAGTAAAGTAACCAATGCCTTTTTCTTCTTTATCTGTTCATAGCTTAGTACTAGGCTAGCTGCCCTGGTGAGCCATTTTAATACTAGCCAATTGAATCAAACACCAGGCCTTCTGTCTGTAAAGTAAATAACTTAATCATAATGCCAACCTCTCTCTTGTTTAATTTTAAGAAATGTAAGCACTCCAGTGTAAGAAGAGAAGAAAGCCTGGACAAAAGCATATTTAAGATAATAGGCTGTAATCTTAGGTTGTTGAAGTGAAACATGGGTTATAAAAGGTATGCAGAGCATGATATAAGTAAAATTGGTATGCTTTTTCTTAATTTTGCATAGAGCAATGACTGGATTAAGGTCCTTGGCTTGATCTAACAATAAGTTTTAAGTGGAGGCTGGTAAATAAAAGAACATTGAAGGTTATGAAAACTTTTCTTTAGCAAATAATTGTTCACAGTGCAACTTGAGAAGGGGTCTATATTATATTCTTGAAAGCCGACAATATTGAAGCTGATATTCTTGACACGAGAATAGTGAAAGCGCACAACATCGAATGTGTAAACGGAAATATCCATAAGGGGAGATTTCCATTTACTGCAATGTAGTGCAGTGTCGGAGTTGGTATATTTAAGTAGCGGGGGGTGTGGGGCAAAAACATAGGGGGTGAAGACATAGACCATATGGTGTCGACCATATGGTGTTCGATGTTTTCAACCGTCGATCTTATAATATAGACCCCATGAGAAGTTGTAGCTGAAGGCAACTGTGTATCTGATTCTTATATTTCTGTGGAGACAAGCTGATAAAAGGTCAGTGAAAACAGGATACTTTTTTCTTTCAATGACCAAAAGATAATGTTTTATGAAAGCATTCAAGTTGTTTTCTACATCTCAGACAGGAATAAAGATAAGACAAAAACAGATAGCACTTAGTGTAAGTAGAAGCACAGGCTGTATCATTGTGTCTTAGCATGGATAACCTTCATTACTGGTCAGTTAAAACCTGTGAATATAGCTGTCAATCTGGGACAATTGTACCTGTTAGGAGAATTATACCCCATTATTTGAAGATGTGCATAGTTTTGTGTGTGTGTGTGTGTGTGTGTGTGTGTGTGTGTGTGTGTGTGTGTGTGTGTTTGCATTAAATTAATAGGTTATGGGGGCATTATGGGTGTTTTTGTGGGTTTTCATTAAAACAAAAAGCATTGTAAGACGTGACATAGGTTCAAATGGAAATGACAAGAAAAAACTGTAGAGAAGATCAGCCTGCCAAACATTAGTGTATGCATGCAACAAAAAAGTTGAAAGTAGACATTTAAAAAAGCAGGTAGGAATAATAACTTCTTATCATAATGGCAGCACTTTCAATATTATCTTTAAATGTAAATGGTCTTATAGCTATATACAAAACAAAAAGAGTGGTGAACTACATTAAATGCAGAATACAAATAGCTGTGCCATGGGAGACACATTCGGAAAAAACTGAGCATGTGAATTTGATAAACAAGGATTTCAGGATGGTTATTCAGCCAAATATCTGGAATAAAGGAAAATGGGAGTACTTACATTAGTTGCTGGAGGAGCTTTAATAGTGGTAGAGGAGGAAAAAAGATAATAATGGTAGATTTGTAGTAGTAACGGTGTACGCTGGCATGTATTCATTTTTCACCTAAAACTGCTAGAATGGAGTTTAGGAAAATTATGTAATAACTAATCAGATTTCACCAGGGAAAATTACTTACAGGTAGGGACTGAAATTTAATTTGCAACAATGAAGATGTATCTCGGGGGGCCTAGAAGAGAAAATATAACAAAAGAGGGTAGATTTTTGAAGAAATTTATGAAAATATTTGGTCTGGAAGAAGTAAATTCAGTAGTAGGAACTTGGAGTGAATTTACATCTTATTCCCCAAAGTACAAAAATGGGTCTAGGCTAGACAGAAATGATATTTCACAGGAACATGTTCAATTAATAGAAAGTTTTGATATGCATCCAATAATTATTTCAGATCAAATAATCCATAGGACAAAATCTCTATAGCTACACACCCGCCCTAGCCTGGAACAAACTACCATTGCACATCAGTACCTCATACACAAAAATTCAAAAGAGCATTAAAACAACATTTACTTCAGACCTGGACCTGTCACTGTAGCAAGTCTAATACAAACCACCTTCCCTAATTCCATCTGTCTCCCCCAGTCTATCTTGCCTCTACTATCATTTTGCTAGTATTTATTATACTCTCCTTATTACACTCAATAAAACTCTCATCATTCTCATAGCCATAAACACTTACTAAAATCCTCTAAATTCCTTAACCTTGCCACAGCACTATGCTGTCTCTTTTCCTTCCAGCCTCGTCAAAACATAACTGCTTCCTACTTCTCATACTAACATACTAGCCTATGAACTATAAAACCCAATTTTGTAGTTCAGATCCATATGTTTGTGAGCGTTTCATTCTCAAAGTATATTTTTATTATGCCATGGAGTGCTTTCCCATGACTGTATAGTACTATTGGATGTTATATTTAAATTGTAATTATGCATTTTTTATTTCTCTGTGGAACTTATGAATTATAACTAAGCTAATTTGTTTCTCCTGTGAAGATTTTCTCCCCAGACCTCCACTGAAAAAAGGCACTAGCCCAGTCTGACTTTCCCGGTCAACAAATCTCAAATAAAACAAATAAATAAATAAATAATGTTAAATAAATCATGCACCAATAATAACTAAAATAAAAATGCAGGGTAATGAAATAAAAATGAACAATGTCGCTTCCCCACCTATCCGTTAAACAGAGAGGAATTTAAGGAATGGGTAGTGGAAACTATTCGGGAGTTATCAGGTAAAATAGAAATTTCTTCAGAAAATATAGCTAGTGAGCAGGATAAAATGAAAGTGGAGTTTAAAAGAGGATAGAAATAAAAGAAAAGAAATATGGTTAAAAGTAACAAGAACTATTTGAAGGGGACTGACAAAGGTTACAGTATTGTAGAATAAGGAGAAACTCACAGAACAAGAAAAGGAGCAATTGCAGAATGCTAAACAGAAAATAAATGACTACTTGGATAATATGCATGAGCTTAGAATGATTGCTGTTCAGCAACTGTTTTTGATAATAACTGCAGCACACAAATTTTTTTTTTAGCACAACGGCTCAGGCAACAGAAAGTAGAAATGGTTACTGCCAAGCTTAGGGAGCCTATAACAAGGAAAATAATCAGAGATCCTGTAGAGGTATTAGAAATATTCAGAAATCTTATGAAAATCTGTATAAAGCAGAAAAGGAATGATAAGACATTGCCTGCTTGCCTGGGAAGAAAGGGGAGTGCTGGGGATGCAGCTGCTTCACAAACCCTGTTGGCATTACGAAGGCAGTGATAACAGAGCCATTGCTTCAGCCCGGGGGCAGGCAAAGATGATGCCTCATCAGGTAGGTGGAGGCATTCCTTCATGGTGCCATTGCTTGCCCCCTTGTGTGACATAGCCCATCATGTCAAATGGAGGTAGGGCTTAAATATAAAAATAAAACGCTGTTAGCCACAGTATGATGGCGTGGCACCTGGCTCCATCCCATGAGTGTTGTCGAGTTGGAGGCCTCCCTGTCAGTAGTGGTAGAACTTTTCTAGAAGGGAGGCTATTTCCCTGGTATGGATGAACCTGGGTTGGTGCTGCAGTGTGGGAACCTCCTAGAATATAGGAGTTGGCCATTGAGAAGCCTGAAATTCATAGTATGCACGTGGAGACAAAAACGTGGCCTGAAATACTAAAAATTCAGTAATCTCTACAATTAGCTTATGGACATACTAAAACAAGTCATTAGTCAGGCTCTTAAAATGCCAAAGTATCTCCATTGTTTTATATTTAAACTAAATAAGGCACTTGATCAATTATGTTGCAACCAGTCTGCTGGCTGGCTTAAGTAACTATTAATGCTTTGTTACCCATGATGAATAAAAACAGAAAATCCACATGAGCAATCATTCTTTAGATAAACGTGTCAGTTTTCCTTTTCTTTAGTATCATTTTAATGAAAAATGCCATGTAGTCCCAGTCCAGTAGTACTACTGGAGCAGATTTACCATTTGGATTTGCACAACCATGAACCATTTTCAGTTACCCCTTCTAGGCAGCAGCAGTAAAACCAGAAACGTAAATGCAGCAGCATGGTGAGTTTCCTGCTTGTGCTTATACAAAAACAATGGACATCCTTCCCTTTCAATGTTGTTGTTGTGTCTTTCGGCTTTTTCCCGGTTATGGGAATCCACAGCGGAACTCCGGTCTGCTAATGATTGGCAGTAGATTTTTACATGCTGAGTTGCCAGCCCTGACGCACAACCTTCAACAAAGGTACGCCCATTCATGCATGTCTCCACACAGAAGACGCTCTAGCTGAGAATCAAACAGGACAATATCGTACTGTGAGGTGCTAAACTCTCAGATATAAAGCCTGCTCTGTTTTGTTTATGTAAAAACTAGAATAGATGTAAAATACTGTAACACAACCCCATCAGTACTCAGTCAGCATATCTTTGGGTTTTTGGATTCACTAAAAAAATGCATGTACAAACCATTTGTTATTACTTATGTCAGATATTTGATTCTAATACAATTAATTATGTTTCTTGTTTAAATATAAAACAATGAACATATTAAGAGCCTGAAGAAGGACCTGTGTTAAGAAGCCAGATTAGTAACTATTGAAATTGCTATATTTCATATATTTGATGTTCTTGTGTTCATAGTTAAGTACTAGGCTAGCTGCTACTGTAGGCCATTTTAAACCTAGGCAATTTCCCTTCAAAGGTGAGATTCAAGCCCTGTACTTTGTGTCTGTGAGGTAAATATCTTAACCGGTTTACTATCAAATGCTAGAAACTGACTTGATCGTCATTCATTTGGTCAAACGTATAGTTGCAAAAGTTCAAAATTTCGAGTATATTTTTTGTTGACTCTGAAAATGTCAAGATTTAGCTTGCATTCATTGTTATAAACATCAGCATATTAAAATTTGTGAACATCAACTTCTGCATTGTTTAAGTGACGTTTGACTAGATCTCAGAAGTAGTCACTTAGAAATGCTCTAATAGTGTATATGAAGGATTGTCAATATTAGCTCTGTTCAGTACCATAAAAGTATTTTTTTAAGTTAAATTATAATCATGGAATATTCATTGTCTATTTGTAGTTTGCCCTTTTCCTCAAGGTAGTGTGATCTTGGAGTTGGTGTATTTAATTTGTGTGGGGGTGGGGTGGGGGGTTGCCCCCTGAAAAAACGAATGAAAAAAGTTTCTGGTATTGTGTTAAAGGAAATAACATTTTGTGATGGCTTATACACGCATGCGCACTTGTAACACTTTTAGGAAAAGGGAGCAGCTATTTTGAAGAAACTGATGTTTTCCAAAAATGTCGAATTTCGAATCTTGGCTTTCGAACGTTTGACATTTTGAACAAACTGCATTTCTGTTTTTGGTATTATTTTTCAGATATTTCATTAAAGAGCAAAAAGCTTTTCAAAATTTCGATAGTAAACCATTATGCCAACCCCCAACCCCAGTTTGATAACCTGAAACTTAAATGCAACAGCATGGCCAGTTTACTGCTTGTGCTTAAAGCATTAGGCATCCTTTCTCTTTTAATGTCATATAAATGTCGTCTCACTCACAAATATAATGCCTTATCCTTGTGTATAGTAATTTTCCAATAAATAGTTAATACTGATAAGTGAGTCTCCAGATGTTACATATTTGGATGCATAAAGTTTTTGATGATTTGCATTCTTCTGTTTTATCTGGGACCATATTATGGGGACAGCGGTGGTTTTTTTTATTAAATGATTATATATAATTAGATGAAAAGTCATGCTGCAGAAAATCTATGATTTACACCTGGGCATTGTGAAATGAAAGGAGAAAACTTGAGATGTTCTCTGTTGGTCAAAAATGTCAAAGCAGATAGAGCTGTCAGCTGTGGAGTATGTTTCATAATTGGCGCCCTAATGAAAAAAGACATCCCAGTGATGTAGAAGGATTAAGACTTTACTATGTCCTAGGAAACCCAAGTTTGATTAGCAGCTCAGGCAATTGAAGGATCTGGTAGAGAAGATGAGCATGCTCATTCTGGAAGGTGGGGGTTGGGGGGGCAGACAATGTATGCTACAAGGGCAGATCCTTCAAGCCAACCCCCAATTTCCACCCACCCCCAGGGGTCCTAGCCTTATACCTCCCAAGCCACACCCCTTCCCAGAAACACCCTATCCTTGTCCTTTGCTTATTAACCTTCTACACACCCCAAACTCCTGACTACTACTCCTTATTTTTCTAATATACCATACATAACTACTTCCCTTCCTCTCTCCTAACCCACACTATATTACACCTATTTTACTCTTCCCTACTCCAATTATTATTACTTTCTCTTAAACCATCATTCTTACTATGGCCATACCACCTATATCTACATTCCTGCCACTATTACTTCTATGTACTACTCTTCCTTTCCTATCTTTATCCTACATACTAACTGCCTATGAACATCTCATGTTCAGTGACTTTCAGCATACTTTACTTACCACTCTTGTAACCCCCTACAACCACATTAATATCACAGCAACTTCTGTCTACTTACTTCCAAAGTATCACAGACTAGGCCACATTACTTATCCCAAATGCAATAAATCCCTAAACATCTATTCTAAAACTTTACAGTTCACACACAGACCGAAACATTATCTCCTATTAGATGGAGACATTCACCCCAACCCTGGTCCCTACAACAAAGATAGCTCCAATCCCCAAACGCTCATTCCATCCACCTCTTACAACCCAGTTAAATTATCTGACTCTCTCCTTATAACACATCTTAATATTCGTAGTATTAACAATAAAATAGCCCATCTGCATGTTCTCTTAGATGTCCATTCCTTTGACATCCTATGTCTTACTGAAACATGGCTTAAACCAACTACAAAGGACAATGAAATCAACCCACCTGGATACAATATATTAAGATTAGACTGTAAAACCAAAAAGGGTGGAGGAGTAGCCATTTTTTATAAGTCATGGCTACACATCACTTCTTTCAATTTGCAGCTCCCTGCTGACAGTAATGCTGAAATCCTTTCTGCTAAACTTCAAATAAACACCTATAAATCCATCTATTTAATTTGCTCCTACCTCCCTCCTGGAAACAACATTAATACTCTTGAACATTTACTTAGCTGCCTCTCCACTTACCTACCTCAAAAAACAATAGTGCTGGGTGACTTTAATATAGACTGGACTACTTCTAGCTCACCCAAGCCTACTACCCATATTAACCTTTACCAATTTTCCCAAATCATTACCTGCCCTACTAGAATCAATAAACCCAACAACAAAGAAAGCACTCTAGACTGGATCCTAGTTAACAATCACCACTCTATATATAAAACAGGTAGTCTTCCTGATGACCTCAGTGGCCATTCACTGACCTATGTCATCAGACAAAGACTCAATATCCCCAACTCTAATTTCTTTAGGACTACTCGATCCAAAAAATAAAATTTTGGCCTTGAATGCTTCCAGGCTGAACTTAAAGTATGTGACTAGTCACCAGTGAAACACCTCCAACTAGAGGAGGCAGTTTCATACTTTAACAGTAAATTCTTAAAAATGCTAGACTATCATGCCCCCATATGCACTTATTAGGACTAAAGCTGCTCCATGGCTTACAAATGAAACCAGATTGAAAATGTCACATAGAAACAAAATCTGGGCCAAATGGAGATCTTCTAAAAACCCAACATATCATCTAGAATTTAAACAATTGAGAAATGCTGCTAAAAGATCTATAATGACTGACAAAAAAACTTCTACTTTCAGCTCCAGCAGACCCACAAACAAAAAACACAAATATTCTGGTCAGGCATAAACAAACTCTTGCAACCAGGTCACACCAAAACACCAACCCCATCAGATAGCACCAGTAACAATCCTAAGCATATTGCCAATGCCTTTAATACCTTCTTTACTGAAGCTATCCAATCACTAGCAAACTCTCTACCCCCTGTTAAGCCATGTCTGTCATCCACCTCATCTAGCTTACTACCATCATTCCACCTACAACCAGTCCCTACATCCCTCATTTGCACCCTTCTCCTAAAACTAAAGCCATGCACCCCTTCAGAAGACCTCCTACCAGCCGAATACCTGCAAAAAGCAGCCAAAGTTGTAGCCTATCCAATTTCTATCCTAATAAATATAACAATTTCTGAAGGTACATCCCATCTATCTGGAAAATCTCCCATATCATCCCTTTACACAAGGGTGGGAACTCCACTGACCTTTCCAACTACTCGACCACCTTCTCCAAAATAACTTACTAGCTACCTGTCAGCATGGATTTAGGTCATTCCATAGTACCACCACTGCCCTTTTATCCTTTTCTGACTGCATCAACAAAAATCGTTATAACAACATTCTATCTTTTGCACTTTTCTTTGACCTCTCAAAAGCTTTTGATATGGTTAACAATCAGCTTCGTATTACTCTACTTAAATCTCTCTCTTTCAATTCACTAGCACTAAAATGGTTCTATTCCTGCCTGGAGAACTATATCTCCTGACCCAACTACCAAACTCCTAGGAGTAACAATTGATAATAACTTCACCTTTGGCACACACATAAACAACACAATAAAATCAGTGAACAGAAAGCTAGGCTCACTTTATAGGATTAAATCCTTCCTTACTCCTACAGCTAGAACTACTATTGCCCACACCTATCTTATCTCTACCCTCCTCTATGCCTCTCCAATTTATACCAATCTTTCCAAAAGCACCCTCAACAAACTTACAATCTCATACAACAACATTGCCAGATCTGCCACAAGTTCCCCATTTAAAACCCACCATTGTCATAATCTAAAACAAGTGGGTTGGCTGGAACTCCATAATCAACTTCTCTTTTACCAGCTTACTATCACACAAAAGATCCTCCACCATCCTAGTAACACACCTATACATACTAGCCCGGTTACCCCCTACATAAATCTATCTACCCTACGCTCTGCACAGAAATTGCAAGTATCAATACACAAGTCCTATAATAAAGCTGGGGACTCTCTGTTTTCCAACTCCATGGGGAAAACTTGGAACCTTCTCCCAAAAGAACTCTCATCTCTTTCCTCTACTCCACTCTTCAAGAAGCAACTCAAGGAATACCTTAAAAATAACTGGCTATGTCCATGCACTAACCCAGATTAATCACTTCCATCCTTCATACTTTGTCTAAGCTTATCTCACTACTGCTTTTGCTATGCACTCCTTCCTACTAACCTTTGAATGTATTTTGCTATCGGGTAACAAAGTTATGTACTAGATATAGTATCATAGAAGGTACTATAGTTTGTCCTTTCCTAGCATACTCTCTATAGAATAGTATGTATTTGTCTATACCTCTTGTTTATATTATTTCTCCATTTGTCTTGTAAACTTTTGTTAGACTTATTGATGTTTACCTATAATCTCAATAACTTGTATTGCCTTGCCTTAAAAACGTATTGTATCTATATGTCTAGTAACTGTTAGTGGAGATTTTCTCCCCGGGCTTCTACTGAAAATGGACATATATCCAGTTGGACAAGCCCGGTCAACAAATGTAAAATAAATAAATAAAAATAAAAAAAATAGTGGAGGCTTGGACTCAAGAAAATGACTGGACCAGAATTTGTGGATGAGCCAAGGAGGTGTGGCCACCCAAAGACCTGATGTACACACTGCCTCACAGATCACATTTCATGGCTTGATCAGCTTACTCCACAAAACCTCAACAAACAGGAAAGGAGGTAGGACTTAGAAAAAAGCCCTTTTACCAGGCTATGTGATGCTGCTGGCTATTAGGTTCATAGGCTCATAGATTAGTACTAGGCTGACTGCCCTTGCGAGCCATTTTAAGCCTAGCCAATTATCCCTTGTGAGACTCAAACCCTGCACCTTATGTTTGTAAGGCAAACACCGTAACCATTAGGCCACCCTCCCAACTCTGTGCTTCTCTTGCTGACTACAATATAATTGCCTCAGCTATGGCAGGGGTTGGGGTGAATACATTAATGAACTTGCAATTCCCAGTCCTCTTTTCTCCCATCAGGCAACATCAGTGGAAAGCAGAGGAACCATAGGAAAGCAGCTGAGTAGCTAATGGTCAGCTGGGACATGGAACCAAAAATAAATCCCAAGGAAAAAATTATATCACAAGATGTCTCAGAACTATCACGGAAAAAGGTTTAAACTGAGCTGTTTCAGTTCTGAGAGACTGCAATTTACCTGATATATGTTTATTTTATTTTTTTATTTTATTTTACATTTGTTTGCTGGGAAAGTCCGACTGGAACAAGGTCCATTTACAGTGGAGACCCGGGGAGAAAAGCTCCATAACATAACAGTACAAATACAACAAATGACAAAAAAATTTCTATACAGTGGCATATATACAATCAAGGAGATTTTTTTTTTTGTTTTGGTCCATTTTCCAGATATGAATTAGGATTGGTGATGCATACATTAGGGTAGACAAGAGGTGGGTTTGGGCTAAGGAGATTCTAGCTTGGTCCGATAGGAACTGCTTGTGTTTGTATAGGGTTCCTAGTTTCTTATGTACCTTTGTGATGGTTTGTGAGATATGGACATTAAAGTTTAGATCGTTCTCTATTTCAACCCCGAGCAGCTTAGTGTGAGGGAAGGGGGAGATTGTGGTCCCATTTTTGGAGGTGATAGTGAAGGTAGGAGGTGTGGATTTGGATTTATTGGGGGTAAAAAGGAGTAATTTGGTCTTGTTGAGATTTAGAATGAGTTAGATATTGGTAATCCATTGTTCCACGGAGCAGAAGGATTCTTGGGTAAGCTTTTGAAGAGTGGTTATGGATGGGGCTGAGCAGATTAGGGTGGAGTCATCTGTGTACTGTATAAGTGATGCATGCAGGGTGGAAGTATGTAGTTTGTTAGTGAAAATGGTGAATAGTAGAGGACTCAGTATTGTTCCTTGTGGGATGCCTATAGTAGTTGGTAATAGAGGTGATAGTGTACTTTGCCGTTTAACTGATTGTTTTCTGTCAGAGAGACAGCTTCTAAACCATGAAGTAGTAGAGGGGGAGAAGGATAAGGTTGACAGAGTATCTAAGAGTTGGTTATGGGAGACCATATCAATTGCTTTTGATAGATCTAGGAATATGGCTGAGGTGAATTTGTTGTTGTTTCTTAGATGGTTAATCTGATTCTTAAATGAGAGTAGAGCAGTGGTTGTGCTATGGTTTGGGTGGAAACCTTGCTGTGTGGGGGAGAGGAGGTTATGTGAGGATAAGAAGTGCATTACCTGGGTGTGACTACATTTCTCCAGAAGCTTGGAAAGGGGGAACAAGATAATAATTGGCCGGTAGTTTGACAGTTCATAGGAGTTTCTGCCTTTGTGAAGGGGAATTACATGTGACACTCCATAGATGAGGTACATAGGTTTCTTGTATAGAGCGGTTTATAAGAATTGAGACAGGGTAGGCTAGTGATTTTGCAGCTAATTTTAGAAAATTTGTGGGTAAACCATCTGCTGTGAGTGTGATGGGTTTTAGTTTAGAGAGTAGCTTTTTGACTGAAGAGGTTGGTACAGGTGAGACTGTGAAGGTGGGTATGTTAGTTTGTTCTACAGTTGGGGTGGTTTTAGTGTTCTTGTTGGATAGATAGTGTGAGGATCGATTCTGTGAAGTGATGGTTGAATTCTGAAGCTATGCTATCATTATCAGAATTGTTGTTGGGAGATGGGGTGGTGGTTTTACCTGGTTTTAAAAGGGTATTGATGGCCTGCCAGAACTTTTGGGGGTTTCTAGAGTGCTTGTTTTGGATGTCTAAGAAGTAGTTCTTTGTATCTACTTTTGTTAGGGTTTTGGCCTTATTCCGTAGTTCTTGATCTTTCTGTCTATCTTGGATAGTGTTATTCTTTTTCCAGTTTTTCCAGGCATTGTCTCTGGCTTTTATTAAGGCTTTTGTTGTCCTATTTAGCTATGGGGCATAGATAACTTTAGTCCTGAGTTTCCTGATGGGAGCTAGTATATTTAGTACATTCATAAAAGTAGTATTAAAATCAATTGCTAGGTCTAAAGGTAGAGTTTTTAATAGATTCCAGTCCTGTTGCTGGGCAGTGGTCATTCAATGTATCAGGTAAGCAGCCCACATGATAATTTTCTGTGGGGATATTAACTAGTGTCCAATCTAGAATGGAGGTTCTACTGGATTTTTTGTCTACTCTGGTGGGTTCTTGGATTAGTTGTGAGAATCCAAATAAGTTAATATAGTTTGATGGGTTGTAGGATTTGCAGGCTAGCCAGTCTAAGTTTAGGTCACCTAGCAGAATGGTTTCTTGGGGTAGGTTGATTGTGGCCCATTGTAGTATCTCTTCTATTATAGGTGAGTTATTTCCTGGAGGAATATAACTACAGAGGATGTTGATAGCAGGATGGTTTCTTGGGTAGGTTGATTGTGGCCCATTGTAGTATCTCTTCCATTATAGGCAAATTATTTCCTGGAGGAATATAACTACAGAGGATGTTGATAGCAGGATGGTTTCTTGGGGTAGGTTGATTGTGGCCCATTGTAGTATCTCTTCCATTATAGGCAAATTATTTCCTGGAGGAATATAACTACAGAGGATGTTGATAGCAGGATGGTTTCTTGGGGTGGGTTGAATGCAGCCCATTGTAGTATCCCTTCTATTATTGGGGAGTTATTTCCTGGAAGAATATAACTACAGAGGATGTTGATAGCAGGATGGTTTCTTGGGGTAGGTTGATTGCGGCCCATTGTAGTATCTCTTCTATTATAGGTGAGTTATTTCCTGGAGGAATATCACTACAGAGGATGTTGATAGCAGGATGGTTTCTTGGGGTAGGTTGATTGTGGCCTATTGTAGTATCTCTTCTATTATAGGGGAGTTATTTCCTGGAGGAATATAACTACAGAGGATGTTGATAGCAGGATGGTTTCTTGGGGTAGGTTGATTGTGGCCCATTGTAGTATATCCCCTATTATAGGTGAGTTATTTCCTGGAGGAATATAACTACAGAGGATGTTGATTCTCTTTTTGTTTTTAAGGGACATAACGGAGCCTAATGGCTCTGCATTCTGGAATTTGGGAAGTGGGGCCTTTAGTGGTTGGAGGTTGAATGTATTTTTAAATAAGATTGCAACTCCACCTCCCTTTTTGGTACCGCTATCTTGCCTTAGGATGTTATAGCCTGGGGGAAGAATTTCTTCATTTTGTGTGGCAGGTTTTAGCCAGGTCTCTGTAACAGTTAGTATGTCTGGGGAGTAGTGGGATATGAATGCGTGAAAGTCATGTAGTTTGTTGGATATGCTACGTGTGTATATATTGATAACACTCCATGTTCTAGAAGTCATATTTAAGGATACTATGACTGAAAATGTGACTGGTATACTAAATAGTATTTTTACTAGATATGGAATTTCATAGACTATAATTTTAGATTGTAGGCCTCAGTTTATTAACCAAGAGATCTAAAACTTTGCAAGAAAGAGTTCAAACAATTATAAAAATTTCCAGAGCAGTGGTCAAGCACAGAGCGTGATACAATTAAGAATCTTATTACAGAATACAAGACTACTGATAAAACTGATTGCTATGTGCCCATGCCGGAATATAGGAACTCTGTCTTTCAGGAAATTAGGATGATACTATCTCATGAGTAGGAGATTAAGGAGTAAGATGCTTACAACTACTTTGTTGTTGATACCAGAACACAGAAATAACAATGTCCACTTGCTTAAGAGAAGTTAGCAAACTCCTTCATGTGAGAGACATTCCAAAATACTTCCTAATTTGCAGAAATAGGATATGGTGAGGGTACAAGTTCTGAAGAAGCAACTAAAGGGGTAGTCAAACAAACTCAGCTGTCATAGGTCATGCACAAGAGTCAAGATCCATTTAAATACAAGGACCAGATTCACACACATATAGAAGAAACAGAAGGTATTTGTTTAAAATGCCTACTGCACAGTGCAAGGAGAACGTGTTCAGGGCAAAATCAGACTTAGCATTTACGCAATTCACACTCTTAGAAGAGAACCACATGGTTACCAGTACATATAGAGATGAAAATAAACAGAAGTTAGAGGCTACATCTCAGCATAAAGAATCTAATTCTATGAAACCAGATAGTTCTCAAGGTGGTAAGCAGAAAGTAAGGAAGTTCAGAGGTCTGATGATTAGAAAATTGACCTACAGATATTCACATATTGAAGAATATTCCATACGCCAGTCCACTACAGTGACTGTACATATGTGTACAGAGATCAGGATTAGAACATCTTGTAAAGATGGGCTAGCAATTATGACATGCTAGTAGACAGAGGAAATTTTTTGAAAGGTGATGCAGTAATGCTATACCTCATTATGTGTTAATAATACTTTTGCTTATTGACTTCAACAATTGGCTTAGCTTCTGATGTCATTCAAAGGGGATACAATATATATAAGCCTCTGAGGAGATGGTAGCCAGTCCCAACAGCTTTGCCAGAGATGACCTGCACCTATCTCCACAAGAATTTCATATACATTTACTAAATCCCTGTCCACCCCATACTGCCTGTTTAAGGCAACATCAGTTTCTAAAGCTTTTAAAATAACAAAACAGAATCCAGATAACATAAAGGTATTGCTGCTCAGCTGTAGAAGCCTAAACACAAAATTCAACTCCACTCCAGACTTTCCCTGGAAAACATTGATATATGCATTGTCACAGAGATCTGGTACAGGACAATGACAGCAGTCCATCAGTGCAAGGTTTCAATGCCTATCACATGTGCAGGCCCACAGCATTAGCTGGAAGCATTAAAGGTGGCAGCATTTCCATAGTCTTAAAAAAAACATTTTACCTTCAGACTTATAATGACTTAGACCTCCTCCACATCCAATTTTCCATTAACAGAACTCTTTAGCATATCATAGTTTACTATAGGATCCCTTCTATGGCCCCTCAGCCCTTATCTCCTACCTAACTAGTATGGAGTCCCTATGTATAAAGCAAAGCATCATAGTCCTAGGACACTTATACGTTCATAGGTAGGTACTAGGCTATTGGCCCTAGGGCCTATATAAGCCTAGCCAAATGGTACCCTGGCTTTCACCACCCAAGAAAATTATTTTCTTGTGCCCCCATCGAGCAGAGCCAGAAAAGTGATCCCTGGGGTGAATTTCCTATCTCCCATCCAATCATAAAGATTTTTCTTGAAGAGTGCTAATGAGGAGCTTTGTTTGATATAGGTAGTTTGTTCCAGAGTATGGGAAGTCTCTGGGACAGAAATCTATCCCTCCAACATGTTCTGTTTATTGTGGTGACAAGGTGTAGGGACCTACTGTCCCTAGAGCATGTAGCTCGGAGGGATTAGGATTTCTTTAAGCGGAGCATGTCCAACAGCTTTTGGTTTGACATAGCTTTGTATGTTAGGCAGAGATCACCTCTGAGTAGGCGATATGCGACGGAGTAAAGCTGGTGTTTTTTGAGATGGTCTGCATAGAGCATCTGTTTGAGGCCAGTAATCCTCTTTGTGAGGTATTTCTGCGGCTTTTCCAGTTGTTGTAGATGTCTTGTGAGGTACATACCAAAAGGGGCGTTGTACTCTATAATGGGTCTAATGAGCGATGAGTAGTGGGGAACAATGAACTCTTTTTTTTCCGGATGAGAAACCTTTTGTGATGAGGTGTGCCACATAGATGGATTCCTGACTACTGTGGCAATGTGATTATCAAAGGAGAGACTACTGTCCACCTGTGTCCCAAGGTCTCTTATCACCCTTTCAGTGTTAAGTTAACTACTGCCTATGTGGTAGTTAGTTCATGGGTACAAAGTTTTTTACCAAAGGGATGACAATGCACATTTTGGCATTGACTTCACCTTCTTCTCCATTAACTGGAAGACTTATATATCCTTATATATATATATATATGCTTAGAAATTTCTGGACTTCATCAATACAAACTCTCTGGATCAGTTAGTCCACACTCCAACCAGGGGTGATAAAATCCTGGACTTCGTCCTTCCAATATGGGACAGTTTCACTCCCCACCAACTGTCAGTTCCTCCCTGGTCAAGTTGGACCACAAATCAGTCACATTCACCATAAGACTGGAGTCAGAAACATCTTCCAGTACCTCTGTATTCAGAGTTTATGCTAAGCCTAATCTTCTAAAACTGAGTGATAACTTCACTAAATTCAAAATCCTCTTCCAACCTGATTACCTCACTGTTGATGAGGAATCTTTTACTGCCAAATTCTATGCACATGCAAATAACCACATAGACAAATCTGTTCTCCCTCTGTAAATAAATACAATGACAAATTTAAGAATAAACCTCTGTGATGGAACCCACTTATAAACAGGCTCTATAATAAAAGAAACAAACTTATTCCATGCAAAAATATATTTAATTCTCAAGATGCTAAAAATGCTTTTCCTAAACTCAGCAAAAACTCCAGATCCTGATCATACCAAGCAAAGTCTGATATGAGGTAAAAATAGACACGTAGGCAAAGGATAACCACAAATCCTTCTTTAACTATGCTGTAAACCTCAGAAACAGTGACCAGCACTGCTCAGAGCTAATAATAAATTATACCACATAATCCGACCCAGAGGAGATAGTCAATTTAATAGTGACAAATTTTACTCAAACCCCCCCACTCTCCCCTTTTATATTCCCAGATCACATACCCACATTTATACCTTCCACTCAAATTCCAGGGGACAAGTCCTCAAGGCACTGCCTAAAGCCAAGAACACTAATGTCATGGGGTCTTATACTAGGCTGCCTACTGGTCAGCTGAAACAGGATTAGTCAGACCCCATACGGAGGCTAGCAACAATCATCCCTTTGCGCAAAGGTGGAGTGTAATGTATCTAGGTAATTTTAAATGCATAAGCCAGACAGTCTCATTTGTACGGCTATGTGAAGGATCATTATGGAATTAATAAATAAGAACATAGCCAATGTACAAACTCTTGACCCAAGACAGTTTAGATTCAGTAAAGGCAGATCCTGCCTAATAAATCTGGTTGACTTCTTTGAGAAAGTTACTGAAATAATGGATTAGGGTAAATCAGTACACACCACATATCTAGATTTCGCAAAGGCATTTGGCACCATCACACATTCAGGCATCATGGTCCTTGGGCCCTGCTTTTTGGTATTTATTTCTCTGAGGTCAAAGCAAATGTTTAGGGTTTATGGCTGACCAAGTTCACAGAAGACTGTAAACTTGGAGCCATCATAAACTTCCCAGAGGTCACCAAGATCCTCCAAGACAGCCTTTCTCAAACAAATATCTGCTACCAAAATGATGGATTAAAAGGAAAAGCCAAGAAATGTATAATAGTATCCTTCAGAAAGCATGACTTTCCTTTATAATAGTATCCTTCAGAAAGCATGACTTTCCTTTAACTGTCATGTTGATAACCCATTCCTAAAAGTTAATCCCGTAGTTAGAGATCTGGGAACCTCTGTCGACAACAAACTGTCCTTTGATCACCATGTATTCACTATTGTAGTGAAGTCCTTTTTCATTGAACAGTTTATATCTAAAGGTGTGGCATCCAGTTACTTGGCTTTCATTAGGCCAATCATTGAATATAATGTCCCTTATGGTACGTACCTGTCCAGATGCTTGTTACAACTGGAATGACCACAGTGCTTTCTCACTAAAAAATCAAAGGCTTAAATCATAAAAACTATGCAGACCATCTCAAAACTTTTTCCTCTTTTCAGTATCATTCAGACTACTAAGTGGCAACCTGTGCCTCTATTCTCTGTCATGTCAGACCTTTTGCATATTCGCAAGTCCAGTGATAGTGTAAACTCCCAATCAAGGGATCTCAATCTCTTTTGCAACATAAAAAGGACATATTGGAAGGATAAATATGTATCACAGAGAATATGTTTTCTACAGAAACATCTTCCACTCCACATAAAGTAAAGTTGTTCTCTTCCTGGATTCAAACTGTAAACGGTCACACCTAGTTTAACACCCATGTCCCTCATGGAAAGGGATGACAAGTAAATGTCCCAACATATTCTTGCTCTGCCCACCCCTGGGTTATTCATACACAAAATATGAAGGTAAAAAACTACTACGGGACTGTAGCACTAGGCATATTAAGATCCTCATAGACTGATAGCCTAATAAGTACCTATGAACCTACTGATCATGTGCTGGAGCTTCAGTATAGCAACATTAGAAAGCTTTTACATGTAAACCAATTTTTACTTTAATTTCCTATGGCTGAATTTTGTTTGTGGCAGAATATAGTGTTGTGATTTTTTTTATAAAACAGTGGAAACGGTTTAGTAAACACAAGTAAGTCCACAAAGCAAAATGGAGGAAAAAAAAAGTTTCACATTTTTGTGACTCACAAGGAGCAGTTCATGTAGGTCTACTCAATGTATTTGTGTGGCTTGTAGCCACATAGAAGTGCCTTACATGTGCATTGTGACATGGCAGCACTTATGCTAATGAACAGGATGCATATAAAGAAAATACTGCATGAAGCCATAATAAATCAATCACGGACAGTCATGCTATAAGCCCCTAAATGACTACACAATATCCAACAGGATATAAAGTTGCATAGTATGTGAGTGTGTCTCTGTGTTGGTTGTTGCAAAATATAACAATATGCAGAATGCTAGAATCAGTTCTGAATCTTGAAAATTTAGTTTGATACTTGAATATCTGAATTTGGATGGTAAGGAGTGTTTTTTTTTTAATTTTGACAACTGTAGTCACTCTTTAGAGGGCTGACTGAACAGTATTTAGATTTCCCAGGGTACTGGCATTGTCTACCAATGGTCTGTTGTATTTGGGAAGGATATTTTCTGAACATATCCTATGCAGCTGCATTTGGTTGTATGTTACATATACACAGAAAGCTACCTTTTTCAGCAGGCACATGTCCAAGCTGTTTCCATATGCACTGGACAGGAGACAAATCTTGCTACAGCCTAGTTCAGTCCTATAATCACTTGTAATGGAGAGAAGACTGTTAAGACTAGTAATGCACCTTATATATTAGCAACAGTTTAAAGATAGGTAAAAGGCATGAAAAGTAGCTCTTACATGTTGCATGGAAAGTCACCTTTCCCAAGAAACCTGTGCAGCTCCTTGTAGATTAATACTCATATCTGACATATTGTATCTGTCCGAAATGGACAAAATATGATCAGAAATACTGCCGTGTGTGCTCACATTTTGCTAGCTATACAACACATTCATTGGTGAATGATGTCTCCAATGGTAAGTTTCACATGCATTCAACCATAACTACCAGTTATTGGCTAGACTATCTTTAGCAGTGTTCTAATCAGCCAGCATTATGGCCTACAGTCTTCTTCCTTTCTGTCAGTTAATTCACATCTAATTATGTGTCTATAATATACAGAGGATTTACGTTGTGCTTTTATTATGCAATATATGCTGACATAATAAGATAATTTAAAAGGTTAGCCACTGACAGAAAGTAGGATATTTCCACATCTGATAGGACCTGCATACTATGAATGTGTGTCTGTGTGAAGCAGACACAACTACATTATTCGGACAGGTATCCCACACATTCATAATGCATATGTGTTGATATATTCCATATGTTTGTGTGGGATTCAGTATGTCCAGATGACATCCAGGGCAGCAGAGGCTGGAAATTTTCAATAATGCAGAGAATGAGATCCTGCTCAAATCCCCTTTGAGGGGAATTGCTGTCTAGGTAAGCTGAATCCGAAGCACCTAGGCAAGAATCCTAGCAATGCATCTCATGGGGAGCTCCTCTGGTCTTATATAGATAAATCCAGCTCAGAGTGTAGGTAATTTGAGAAAGTAAAGAAAAAGCTTTTAGTGAGAGTGGGAGTAACTTAAGAAACTCAGGCTCACTGGTTTTATGAATGGATTTTTTCCTAGAGGTGATAGCCACTTTCATAGATTCATAGGTAAATACTAAGCAATCACTCTGCAAACTATTGCATGCCTAGCCAATAACAAGATGGTGTCCAAGGGAGAGATTCAAAACCTGTACATTGTGTCTGCCAAATAAATACTTTAACCATTATGCCAACCCCAACCCCTTATGCTTCAGGGCACAGTTATTTGAACTGAAATATATTGCTAAGTTTTGGCTTGACCCCGAAGATATAAATAGTAAAGATACTATGATGGAGATCTTAGAGACGGAATGTTTCAAAATGGCTTTACCAGACTTCTGG
This sequence comes from Protopterus annectens, assembly GCF_019279795.1. Taxonomy (NCBI): domain Eukaryota; kingdom Metazoa; phylum Chordata; order Ceratodontiformes; family Protopteridae; genus Protopterus; species Protopterus annectens. The sequence goes on from NC_056729.1 coordinate 1,367,592,827, forward strand.
TATGACTCTGCATTAGCTCACAGCATCACTATGGAGCTCTGCCAGTACAGTTTACAAAAGATAATTAAAGTAAACCTTGGTAAGGCAAGAAAAAAACTGAAAGAAAGGTAAAGGTCACATGTTTATTGATGAAAGGCAAAACAATGAAAAAAGGCAAAAGAAAGGGAGAAATGAAGTAAAAAAAAAATACCCTGATGGCAGAACAGAGAAAAATATGTGGAAAACCAGTCACTCTAGAAGCAATCTGGAATAAAATAAGAGATGTTAAAAGGACATTATTGGACAACATAACTGTGTGGGGAAAAAAACTGGGATAAGTGATTGAGAGGCTTAATGAAAATTAAGCAGTCATCCAAGAATTATTAGCAAAGAATAAGGATTAGCTCAAAGCCTGAGTGAATCCATGGAGGTCAGGCTGGATTGCCTGGAAGCAAAAATATTGAATATCCAGGATGGAGCAAGGAGGGAAAAAAAACATGAAAATGGGCTCTGTCCCAGTTGGACTTTCCCAGTAAACAAATGTTAAATAAAATTAAAATGAAGAGCCTACCAGAGAATATTGGGGGTGTTGATTATAGTAAAGTGGTAGGAGTGCTCCTCAAAAATGGACTGGAATTCCACAAAAAAAAAAAATTTAAATTGAAAGAGCACACTGCACAGCATGGCGCTTGGAAGCAGGAGATGAATATGTTGCCGAAACCAGTCATTTTCAGACCACAAACATATGAACTTTAAAGAAAGACTGTTGAAAAAACTGTGACAAGCTGGAAAAAAAGTTAAAAGTAGGAGAAGCAACAGTGTTTGCAGAACATGATTTTCCATATGAAACATGAGCCAGGAGAAATGCCATGCTCCCAGTTATTAAGGCATGCAAAGATAAGGGTGTTAGATGCTGATTATTATATTCAGCATTGATAAGGATTTGCAAGCAGGGTACAATTAAATCTTTCATTAATTCATCTGATGTGCTATAATTTCTCAGAAAACTAGAAAATCTAAAATTAAATAATGCAGTGACTACTGGACAGAGCAAGGAAAATGGACTGACTGGGGATGAAAAAAAAGAACAGGTTATGCTACAGAGAAAAAGTGCATATTTTCTATTATTTTGACAACAGAAGAAACTTAGGGAGAAGGTAGAAATGATCTGTGAGGCCAGAAGGAATGAAACACAGGAGAAGACACCAGCCTGGCTAACAACAGGAAAAACAATGCTCCTACTTGAGTGAACCTGCAAGCTACCCTAAAAACTATAGACCAAATAACTTTCCTTCTGATGACGTATAAACTATACATTGGAAAGGATGCTGAGTTTATAGTCATTTAGAAGAAAACTCAATTATGGCAATAGAACAAAAGGGTAATAAAAGAATGTAAGTCAATGTAAGACTCTAAGTCAGAAATGAAAAACAGGGATAAAGCCTGGGAGCACTGGTGCAAAACCAAAACCCCCTCAACTAGACAGAAATTCCTAGAACTATGCAATAGAGTCAAAAAGCTAATAAAACAGGACAAATTCCAATACTACCAGTCTGCCCTAGACTCCTCACAACACAGCCCCAAGCAATTCTGGTCCTCCATAAACTTCATCCTCCACCCAGGCAAAGTCAGTACCCTTCCTCCTAACATCCCTCACTCCTCAGAAAATATTGCTACCTCATTCAACACACACTTCACACAAACCATACTATCACTAGCTAAACAACACAACCCCCCTCCCCTCCAACCCACACCTTCAACTAGTAATCTCCCCACTGCCTTCTCTTTTTCTCCTGTACCTACCTCCAACATAAAAAACTCTTAACTAAACTTAAGCCCACCAAATTAGCAGCAGACAACCTCCCAAGTGAATACCTACAAATCACAGCTGATGCTCTGGCCTACCCAGTATCCATCTTGATTAATCGATCTCTGTCAGAAAGTTACGTTCCCACACTGTGGAAAGTATCACATATAATTCCCCTCCACAAAGGCGGACCCTCCACAGAACTAACCAATTACCGCCCCATAGCTATTCTCTCTCCACTCTCCAAAATACTAGAGAGATGCAAAATACTAGAGAGATGCAATTGGAGAGACCCCAAAAGTTCCTCACCAAAAGGATAAAGGGACTCCAAAATCTGTCATATGCTGCCAGACTGAAGAAACTCCAGCTCTATTCAGTCGCATACTGCCTGCTCAGAGGTGACCTGTGCCTGACATACAAGGCCATGTCCAACCCGGAATTAATGGACATGCTCCACCTCAAAAAATCCAAATCTACCAGATCCACTAGAGCAAGCAACTTAAACCTTAGCACGGATATAAATAGGACATGCTGGAGGGATAGATTTGTCACCCAGAGACTCCCTATGCTGTGGAATAGAATCCCAGTCCATGTGAGGCAGAGCACCTCGCTGGCTTTGTTCAAGAGAAATCTTGACCGGTGGATGGGAGATCGTAGGTTTACCCCGGGAATCATCTCTGTGTCACTGCTGGACAGAGGCACAACAAACTAATGGGCACAGTATTTTTTAACATAAGGTGTGGCGTAAGCCACAAAACTTTGGGCTAGGCTTATAAATGTCTTAGGGCAGATAGCCTAGTATAAACCTATGAACCTATGAACCTATACACTCTCAGGTCTCAGACTACCTCCTTACTAACAACCTGCTTTCCAATACTCATCATGGTTTCCAACCAAACCATAGCACCACCACTGCCTTACTCTCCTTTACTAACACTATCCTTCAGCATGAAAACAATGGCTATCTCTCCTCTGCTACTTTCCTAGACCTATCTAAAGCATTTGATATGGTCTCACACAAACAACTTATCTCTGTCCTCAATAACTTATCCTTCTCTCAATCAGTCACCAACTGGTTTCATAGTTACCTGTCTGACCATCAACAATCCGTTGTATGGCAGAATGACATATCTCCCCAACTACCTGTCTCCATAGGGGTTCCCCAAGGATCCATCCTTGGACCCCCTACTTTTCTCTGTTTTCACCAATAATCTAGCCTCTGCCACCAAACATACAATACGCAGATGACTCAACCATCATCTGCTCAGCCCAGTCCCTACCCAAATTGCAAAAAGTCACACAGGAAGCCTTTTCCTCTGTTGAAACTTGGTATCCAATGCCCAAATAATACTCAACCCAAACAAAACTAAACTACTCATCTTCCAACCCACCAAACATACTCAAAACAACTCTCACTTTAACATCACAGCAAAAGACAACAACACTATATAGCCAACTGAACACACCAAATTGCTAGGAGTGGAAATAGACAATAAACTAAAATTTGACATTCACATATCCATGACCATAAAAAAAGTCCACAAAAAACTAGGGGCATTGTACAGAAATAAGCAACTTCTCACCAAAGCAGCACATTTCAATAGCAAATTCCCACCTTATCTCCACTCTACTTTATGCCTCTCCAATATATACCAACCTAAGGCAATGCAATCTAAACAAGTTAGAGACCTGCTACAACAAAATTGCCGAATTCGCCACAGGGGCATCCTACCGTATTCACCACGGTCTCTCACTTGCTGAACTGGGCTGGCTTGAACTCCCTCACCTCCTTCAATGGTATCAACCCTCACTCACCCACAAACTAGTAAACCATCCACTAAATGTCCCATCCCTCCAGAATCTATTCCAACCCTATCGCACCACCAGACCACTAAGATCCTGCAATAAAAATCACTTGCAGATCACTAAAGCCAATAACTCTGCTGGTGAAGCACTATTCTCTTGTACCATAGCCAAATTATGAAACTCCCTCCCTCCCACCCACAATTACCTCCATACCATTATACACCCACTTCAAAACTTTACTAAAAGCACACCTAAAAACATGCTGGCTATGCCGTTGCAACTCCCACTCTAATATCACCCACCCCATCCAACCACTACCTTTCTTTCCACTCCACTAACTACCTTCATTATAGCAAGCTCAGATGCTCATAAGCCTAGTACTTATTATACAGTAGGAACTTCTTATTGTAACATTTGTTAATGTCTGTTATGTACTTCACAGAAAAAGATGCCAGTTGTCTACTGATGTACTATGTTCTTCATCTGCAAATATGTTGTAAGTAATTGCTATGTTAAATTGTTAATCGCTATGTAATCCAATGTAACTACTGTCTGTTTATTTTAACTGTGGAGCTTTTCTCCCCGGGTCTCCGCTGAAAACGGACCTACGTCCAGTCAGACACTCCCAGTCAACAAATGTAAATAAATAAATAAATAAATAAAAAAAAAATAAATAAATGTAATGTGGAACAAAGGATAATTTGCTGTTAAATAAAGTCATAGTGGAGGACTGTAAAAGGGGGAATAATCTTAAGTATGGCATAGATAAACTACAAAAAAAGCATTTGAAAGTATCCCACATTCATGGATAAAAGTTTGTCTAAAAATGTATAACATACATTACAGCAACCAACAGTGGCAAAGCACTCTGCAGTTAAGCCATGATAAAGGACAAATGATTATTCCAGGGATAAAAATTCAAAGGGGGATATTCCAGGGTGACTCTCTGTCTATGCCACTCTTTTGCCTTGCCCTGAACCCATTAAGCTGTCTGCATAACAGATTAAGTCATGGCTATTATTTGGCTCCCAGAAAGCAAAAAAGTGTAAAGACTTCTCATCTGCTCTTTGAAGATGATATAGCTCATCAGACAAGGAACTGAAAGCAAAATTGCAGTCAAAACTTTTTCAGATGATATAAGAATATAATTTGGTCTTGATAAATGTGCAAAGCAACCTTTAAAGAAGGAAAGCTGCACCACCAAGAAAACATCAGTTTGGAACAAGAATGTGATATAAAAGAACTTGAGCAAGAGGGAGTGTATAAATATTTGGGAATTGATGAAGGATCAACAATAAAACATGAACAAATGCAAATAAAACTCAGTATGGAATATTTTAGAAGACTTAAATTAATCCTGAAAACAGTGTTGACATCTAGGAAGAAAGTTCAAGTTATAAACCAATTTTTCTCTTCCTGTCCTAATTTACAGTTTTGGAGTGATTGACTTACCCAAAAGGCGTTGGATAAATTAGACAGGAAAACAAAAAGGATGCTTCATGCTCATCAAATGATTTATAAAAATCAGTGCATATCAAGCTTATATATTCCCCATTCTGAAGGAGATATGGGCCTCCTTGAAGTTTTATACATGTATAGATCTGCAGTCGTGGGACTGCATACATATCTGCTGACCTCAAAAGACCCAAACATAGTGAAAGTTTTGAAACAAGGAGAATAAATCTAAGATGACTTCCCTGCTTAGTCTAGCAGAAGCATATTAGTGTCAAATGAGAATGGAAATCAAACCAGAAGTAGATAAAAATCAGGCAGCAACTAAATGTGCTAAAACACAAAAGAAAGAATATAAGGTGAAGGATCAGATGAGAAGGCACGATATGTGGAAACTGCATAAATATAGTTGCAGGTATAGAAAACTCCTAGAACAACCTCACGCTGATCAGGATCGAACATAGGAATGCTTAAGGAGAGGTGAATTCAAACCAAAAGATGAAAGGTTAATATTATCGGCCAAGATAGTGGATTACATTCACGTTGGTTTACAAAGTCTATTGAACATGTAGGAGAAACAGACAAATGTAGGTTTTGTAAAACAGAACTGGAAACAGTTGCATGCATTGTTGCTGGTTGTGACCACTATTTCTGCTCTTATTCACAATGAATCTAGACACATTAGAAGACAGTATAAGAAGATCAGCAATATGAGGATTTAATGGGGGAGTAGAAGAAAAGAAAATAACTCTTTATAATGATGATATACTCTTTATGCTGATGATATACTAACAACAATGACAGATTATTAGGAAGACAGGGATAAGTTATAAAGAATCTTACAAGAATTTTGGGGAAGTTTCAGAATATAAAATAAATAAAGACAAAGTCTTTCCTAGTGACAATAAGAGAATGGAAAAACCTGAGTAGAACAAAAGAGGAAATATGGGTTGAGCAAATAAAATACTTAGAAAACAATAAATATGAACATTTTTATTTGAAAACCAAACAGCAAATACTAAAATTGAAAATGATTGATATGGATTTAGATTAGGAAGTTCAAGTCTTGCAACTGTGTGTAACATCCCAATATATGTATGCAGGACCAGCTTTTGGGAGACTTGCAGACACAATGATTTTGAAAAAGGTGAAGCAAATGTGTAATGATTTTGTGTGGGATGGGGAGCATCCAAGAGTGAAGTGTGATAAAATGCAAAAGTAGAAGAAAATTGTGGATCACCATTCTTGTATCTTAAAAGCTGTTTACAAATATGTTCAATAGCAAGTATTTTAAGACTGGTAGATATAAAATGTGACACATACTAAAATAAAAAGTATTTAAAAGGTATTTAAATGAATTAGAGTAGTTTAAGCTAAAGAGGAGACAATACTTGAAAGGGGTGGGAACTAGAATGGATGAAAAAAGCACAGAAATTATTTGGGAGAAGATAGAAAAGGACAATATGGATGCTTTGAGAGAAACAGCAATAGAAATAGGAGGTCTTAGAAAAATATGAACATAATAAGAACAGTATCTGTAGACAGAAAATAAAGTAAAGCAATATAAGGTGTTGGGAGGAATTGCTGTTTGGAGGAAGACTTAAATCTTGGTATGGACTACAGGAGGAATTTCATTTAAAAGAAACACTAGAGTGAGGAATATCAAGTAAAAGAGCCAAATGGTCTAAAATGGGTGAAAAATAAGCAAATGGTTGTATATACCATAAATATTTAAAGAACTAGAGATAAGAAGAGGGAAGGGGACAGAATGCTTAATAAAGAAAGGGAAGAACTGGTTGAAAGGAGAGTAAGAAGGCCAGAGGCATAGAGGGAGAAAGAACTGGCCTTACAGACAAATGATAATGGATTGGATGAAACTGAGCACATACTAAGACATGTTACCAAACCTAGAAAATTCAGAATATTTGCATGGAAGTGTCTCCATAAATGGTTTACATATCAGAAAAGCTATTTAAAATGCTTCTGGGAGTGCAAGGGGTTTGTTGGAGATGTAAAGAGGAAAGAGGGACATGGAGACATATTTATGGCACTACAATGAACTAAAATATAAAAAGGAATGGATCAGAGGGTGAAAAAATACTAATAGAAAAGAGAAATATGACTTCAGCATTATTTCTGCTGTTATGATTAATGAATTTCAAAGGTAGTCCCTATAGATTTATAGACAGGTCAGGTATATTTTTATCAACCAGAGGAGAAGTTGTGGATAGTAATTAATAGAGAATGAAGGTTTTTATCTGGGAGGGGAAGATGGCAAGAATCAGGTGGAATAAGCTGATTCTTCTAATAGAACAAGGCAGTCTAGAATTACCTGATTTGGAAGTAGACTCCCAAGAATTTGTTCTCAGGTAGACAGCAAATGTTGGAGGTGTGATTGGGAAGAAAGAGGTAATTGGGAACATATTTTCTAGGAGTGTAATGACTTAGAGTAGTCCACAGGGAATTTTTAAAGTCTGCTATCAGAAATACTGTGTGAGCAAATTGGTATGACTAAGGAAATGATTCTTTGAACTATGATACAGAATCCAAATTGCCTAGACATAGTAAGACCTTGCTGCTTCTAATTATGGTGGCTGCCAAAAAATAATTTGGATAAGAAGAAGAATATTTTAGCCTTCATCATTTGAATAGAAATAGTAGGAAGTTTGGCATAATTAGAAATTTTCAGTTGGTTATTCCTCTGTTGAAACAGGATCATGACCTTCTTGTAACAGAGTTGTATCCACATGTAGTTCACAATTATTTGCCTCAAATGTAATTGGTTTGGTGACATCATAAAACATCAAAGTTTTCACGTCTGTAACAATTCTTTTCAAATATTCAAAGCTCTTATCTTGTTCCAGAGACAAAAAATAAATTGATGTTATGCCCTAGTAGCTTCCTAAATGGTGCTGTAATATCTGATATGTTAGGAATAAATGTTGATATATACTGAACCGTATACAACACAGATGTGTTGTGGGTTCTGCATACTGACTATAGCACTGACTTATATAACATCTGGTTTGGGACCTTTAGAAATTAGAATGTGTCCCATGTACTTGAGGTGTTCTACACATATTTACATTGTGCTTAATTAAGTTCCTTTCTCCCTTAGTATAGCAGTAACTTAAATAGTCTTCAGTTATGCTCTGGCTTAGTAACACCCTATGCCAACAAATCATTTATGATGATTACATCACCATTTAGATTTAAATTATTTCAACTACAGATCTCTTAAAGACCTCTGGTGCTGGTGACATACCGAAAGATAACCTCAGAAATATATTTTTGCCCATGAAAGTGTTAAAATACATATTTTTAGATTAGCTTCATCTATCTTGATTTGATAGAAAAACTGATTTGCATGCAAGATTGAAAAAATATTTAGCATTAGACATGGCTGCAACAATGAACAATATTTAGCACAGGCTTGCCTGAAACAAATTCCTCAGTAGCATGGAGTGGTAGAGTGGGTATTATTCCCTTTTAATCCATGTGATCAAGTCTTGCAAGCCAGTACATATTCTTCTTTTGTCTGGCTTCACTACATTTACCAAGCTAGCTATCCACTCACTTAGTTCAATTTTCTTAACAGTTACATTAGGAGACGCTGTTCTTTTCAGGTCCTCTGTCTTCAGTGGGTACTTGCTGGGTATATACATCAGGGGGATAACTTCTGGAAAAACCTTCATATGATATTCACCAGGCAAGCAACCCAAAACATCAGAAAAAAATCAGACTACTTCTGGAAAATATTATCAGAGTTTGCCCCAGGCTAATCTGAAAAATGTAATTCTTTCTTGGTTTGTGTCTGTTTAACTCTCATTGATTTATTTTAGTAGATTATTACTACTGTTTGTTTATTTATTCACATCTGTTAACTGGGAAAGTGAACTGGTCCTAGGACCCTTTTCAGTCATGACTTGGGATATTTTGTCCTTGCGCATATTCCAGTTATTCACTCTGCAGTCCTTTGACGTGCCTCTTATAAGAGCCATATTGCATTCATTCTTGTCAGTTTATAAACAGTCACGGTAGAGATACTGAAAGTGTTTGTGTTGCTTTGGTCCTACACATTATGAGATTTTTTAATCATACCAAGCTTATCACAAGCCATACAATCCAAATTGTCTTGTTTATTAACTACCTTTTCCAAAGACGCAACTTAGACTATAAACTTCTACTTTTTTGCACCTGAATTAATGTGTAAGCATAACCCAAACTGATGTTTTGTCATATAAGTTAGGAGACTGCATGCAGAATTACACAGCATATCAGCAAGATTAAATGCTTTAAAATGAGATTCTGATGTAATAATACATTCTGCTCCAGTAACAGGCTAAAACATAATATTTGTGCTTTTTCTGATCAAACTGAATCTTTGGGGCTTGCATTACTCTCAGTATGCATTTCTACTACACTCACGAGCTTTTCAGTTTTTGTTTGCTCATTATATTCAGTAAAATGTAAATCTTGTAAATTAACTTACTTATTTGTTTTCATAATTCTGTGAAATGATTAAGACCTGAGAGCCCATGAATCTAATTATGAGCTTTGCATTCCTTTTCTGATACCTGTAACCCACTTTGTGTATGCAGCATTATTTATAGTTGTGATTTTGTTTCAGAGCACTGTCTTGGATTGCTTTGTAGCACTATTTCTGTTTTTATCTTTCTTATAAAGTTTTGGCTTTATTTTTTCCTTCTTTTCTCTGTCTTTATTTAACATACTTCCACTGCAGCCCTTTTAACAGGATGTATGCAGTTCCATGCATCATGTACATATCAGTTCCTGGAGCTATACTGAATAATTAATCTGCACTCAACTAAATACTCATTATGGTGAACCTAACATGGTCAAATACAACCCTACCTGCAGTATCCTTCAAACACAAAATAAACTTAAAATCAGTGTTTTTACAGAAGGGCTTGCCCCCTGCATCCCTCCTCCACTACTTTGAATATACCAACCCTGACATCACGTAACAGTGAAGAAAAGGGCAAATTCCTTCCCCGCCATCTGCAATCTTGGGTAAGACAGCCACTGTGCCGTAACTTATTACAAGTGTAAGTGAATAAAATAGACTGATTTGCTTGTACCGCTAAAGCACATTGTTGATCAACAGCATACATTAATAAAATAGACTTGACATTATGCAGCAAACCAATGTTTTAACAAAGTGCAGCTTGTAACATTGAATGACACTACCAGTGCGTTGTCTGGTGCTGACTCTGACTCTGCAAGCATACTGCTCCAAACTTGACAGTTTTTGTCATAGACAGTTCTCTTATCAGTAAATCATGCCAGTTACCAAACTCACAGGCTGTTGCTCTATTTTTGAGCTCATCCAGTATCATTTATTGTCTCATGACCCCCTTGGTTTCTGGCAAACAATGTATGCATTATTTATGAAATATTTTGGGTTCACTGTATTGTCTCTCATTATTGCAGCTAATTTGTCTTTCTCTCTACCTTAAGGGTGAAAAGATTAAATAAATTTATGTTTTCCTTAACTATGATATGTAAGACTGTTACACACTGGACTTTATCCTTTCTCTGCAATTTGACTTAAAATATAACTCTGAGTTTTGAATCCTACATCTTCAGTTTTCAAATTACTTTGGAGTTTCAAAGACACTAGTGGTTGAAAAACAGGCATGCTGGGAAAAAAATGAAAGGTTCTTGCTCACAAAAATTAAAATAGATCAGTGGTATAGCATTTTTTCTGTACAAAAATGTGAAAAATATGATTATTTTGTGAGATTAAAAAACACAATATACAAACATTATTTTTACAGTTTTTAAACATTAAAAAGTAAATGAGAGTTGTTTAAATGTGAAGTGTTATTGAAAATAATGCTAGGGCTATCTGGCAAAATTTTAATTTGAAATTTTAAAACCAAAATAAATAATTGCTGGCTGCTCTATATGGCTTCAGTATTGATAGTATGTACTGGAAACAATACTTTCAGTCATCTTGCTACTCTGAAAAGTTACAACTTCTAGTGTCGTAAAGTAATGTTTTGTACTGCCACCATTATCATCAGGAAAGGCCTTTGAATGAAGGTACTTAGAAAAGAAAAAGATGCATTCATATTCATGATTTTGGTGTGAGAGATTGAAGGCTGCTACCATGTGATGTGCATATCCACTTATGGCAAACACTTAGTGTCTTAAGAAGGTAAGTAATATATACATGTGTTACAATAAAGGCGTAGAACTCAAATGTTAACTTTAAAGACTGAAATGCTGCAAATGTAACATGCACTCTGCTATGCTAAATGAGCTGCCAGTATAGCTGACTATTTGGCTGATAATTTTTCTATGTCTAATTGTTTTAATGGGACAAACGGATTTACATCTTATATCATCTTGGATCTCTTTCTGTGATAAATGGATATCCTCTTGTGACACTTGAATATGCTTCTTTCCTGCTTGAGGCACTTCAGAGCAACTCCTCCCTTTGACTCTCGACTCTTCCTTAGTTCTTGTACATATTTAAATTTGTGAGCTATCTTGGTTGTAACATTTCCTCCTATATGGACATATTAGTGTTGAATACGTATATTCTATTCGTTCTTTACAATTTTATGTCTTCTCCATGGAGAACATAAGGTCTGAACTAAACTGCTTTACAAATAACAAGGGGTTTAAACTGTTGACCTTACCATGTCCACTGAGTTATGTTTGCATTTTGATTCAGATCAGTAATTTCCTAAATGTCTACTGTAGTGGATTTCTCTCTGATTCCTTTCCATCATTTTTCTGACATGTCATGATTATCTCTTCATCAGTAAGGAAGATGAAGCAAGTAATTTACTTTGTAGTCATCTTCTCATCAACAGCTGAGCTGCTGAGAGATTGTCACCTTACAGCAGGTTATTGCTATATTCCTAAATTGTGAGATAACAATCCCAATCACCACTGTGAGTGTTCTTTTTCATCAGATTCTTCACTGTCTAAAAAGGTTCCTCTGATTCAGAGAAACTGTTTAGATTTCCTATCAAATCTAACATATCTAATAGAAGCCAGCCTGGTCTCAAAAGTTGAAAGCAATAATGAGATATTATTTAATTACACCAAAAAATGAAATGGAAACTTATGAATATAATGTTATCAGGTTCCAAGATGGCTGTATACTGAGTAACAGTTTGTTCTAGCTTTCCCAGTGTGAAAACAGAAATTCAGCAGAGAAGGCCAGTAGACTTGTGTTTATGTGTGAATTTCAGTAAATGGCTAGTAAGTACACTGCCTGGATGCCAGGAATAAAGAAATACAGAAGACTTGGAAAAAATCAGCTACAAAAGTGAGGAAGAAACACTGACTAGGGAGAGTTCTGCAGCTGTTCAGCAAAAAGTACGCAACCTTCAGACATGACCTCCAATAACCCACAGGATGGTATAAGATAACTGCATACAGACCTGGTTAAAGTAAACAAAACACTGATAGAGTATATTAACATAGACAACAAAAGGATGGAACAAATGGAAGAAGATTTAAACATATATTCAGATGAGATGATAAAGCTGCAAAAATCAAAGGTCGAAATGAAGAAAAGGCTGGCTGAATATGAGGCTGCTCAGAAAGAGATATTTTAAAAAATAATAGAATTAGAGGACAGAGCACGTAAGGAAAACTTGAGATTTTTTTCAGCTATACCAGAGAAGATGGAAGGAACAGACTGCATTAAATTTATGAAAGCACAAATAAGCAACTGGACTGGTATTCCAGAGGAGGACTTATTAGTTGAACAGGCACAGTGTGTATATGCTCCAAATTTAGCTATAATAGACCTTTGATAGTAAAAATGCAATCCTACCAGCAGAAAGAATTGATTTTGTCAAAACTGTGGCAGAAGGACAAATACTAAAAGTTGGAGAAAGCAGAGTGATTGTGGAGAATGATTACTCATTGTACACCAGGCAAAAGAGAATTAAATGAATATAATGTTATCAATAAGGAACCCACTGATCACACAGCTTCTGGACATAAAAATACTTGCAAATAATTCTATGCAAATTTCATTATGCAGACTTTTCAGAGTACTAAAGAAGCCATGGAAGACCATTTCTTATATGAGAACAGATATGATCATTGCTGACACAAGTAAAATTAAAAACTTAATTAAAAATTAAAAGTAAAATTAAAATTTCCACACTATGGAAAACATATTACAATGTGCCTCAAAAAACCTGCCCAGGAAACACTAATCATTGATGATTTCGATATAGACTGGTTTAGCTGCAACTCTCAAAATGCTACTAATCACATTGACCTTCACCCAAATCATTTAAACACCAACCAGAATTGATAAGTCATTAAATAGACACTCTATCCTTGATTGGTGTCTAACAAATAGACCTACACTCTCCTTTCACTCTGGCTGCCTCCCAGACAGCCTAAGTGACCATCTTCCAACCTACTTACTTAGACATCAAATCAACCCAACTCAACAACCTCCCTGCCATTTAATAAGAAACAAGAAAAAACATTAACCCCAAAAACTTCATCTTCACCCTCAGTCTCTGCAATTGGTTTCCACTTAAGCATATGCCCATAGATGAAGCAGTTGAATATTTTAACTCAATCTTCATAAATATCTTGAACATCCATGCATCACCCAGAACTATAAGAATACAATCCAACTATGCCCCATGGCTAAACAAGGAAACCAGAACACTATTAAAATCAAGAGACAAAGCCTGAGCACAATCCCACAAAACCACAAACAAAGCTGCCAAACAGACATACTGTGAGCTCAGAAATAAGGCAAAAATACTAATTAAACAAGACAAGATGAAGTACTACCACAATATCCATATTAGACACCACAGCAACCCTCAAAAGTTTTGGTCAGCTATTAATAACATTTTTCTACATGGCAATGCTGGCACCCCCCCCCCCCAACTACTACCAACAATACCAACAACATAGCCACTAAGTTCAATAAATACTTCACCAAAACAATTTTAGCTCCCTCAAATAACTGCAGCACCACTCCTCCTCCTGCCTTTCCTACAGTTAACAAAAACAATAATACCTTCTCCCTACAACCTGTCTTAACAGACTTGATAAAAACTGCTCAAAAAACTAAAACCCACTACCCTAGCAGCTGAAAAACTACCCGCAGACTATCTTAGAGATGCTGCAGATATAATCGCTTACCCTATATCCATACTTATTAACATATCCATCTCTGAATACCAAGCCCCTACTATATGGAAAATTTTACATATTATCTCATTACATAAAGGGGGTACATCAACAGAACTGTCTAATTACAGGCCAATCACCATACTTTCACCCCTGTCTAAAATCCTTGAGAGATGTCTACATGTACAAATTATGGACTATCTGCTAACTAACAATCTACTATCAGAGACACAACGTGGATTCCGCCCCTTCCACAGCACTACCTTTGCTCTACTGACTTTCACTAATAGTGTCAATCTTCATAGGAATAATGTTAAATTCATATCTTCCATATTCCTCAACCTTTCTAAGGCCTTTGATATGGTCTTACATAGCAAACTAATCAATGTACTAACTGGCCTGAAACTAAGTCAAGCTACTCTTATATGGTTCCAAGACTACCCAACCAACAGTCAACAAGCTGTGCAATGGCAAAAAAGTCTCACCTCTTCTGCCAGTTACCATAGATGTTCCTCAGGGATCTATCCTAGGTCCCCTACTGTTCTCCTATTTACTAAAAAACTCCACACTGCATGTATCTGTCATTCAGTATCCTGATGATTACACTCTGATATCTGCAGCATTATCTCTACAACAACTACAACTTATAATACAAGACTCTTTTTCAAAGGTAGAGGCATGGCAAACTAATTCCCAACTATCCTAAACCCCAATAAAATGAAACTCATGATTTGTCAACCTACTAGGCAGACTACTCCCCTCCTCCCTTTCAATATACTGCGGTTGAATAACACCAGCATCTCACCCGTACCCAGACAAAATTATTGGGAGGAGTTATTGATTGTAACTTAGATTTGGTATTCATATTACACAAAGTATAAAGAAAGTGCACAAAAAGCTTGGCACCTGATACATAAACAATATATTAGTAATAATACAAAAACTACCATTGCATGTTCACATCTTATTCTCAGCTCTTCTCTATGCCTCACCAAAATTCACCAACCTAAAGAAATGAGAATTAATTAAATTGGAATCATGTTACAACAAAATTGCCAGAATTGCACAGACTCGCCTTTTAGGTCACACCATTGCATAGCACTCAAGTAGCTTAACCAACTCACTACAGCCAAATACTAAATCACCCAAAGAAGACCCCTTCCTCCAGAATCTCCTACTCCCTACTCAAGTAACTGAATCCTGTGATGATGAAACAAATCTCTGTTGAAATCAATCAAAGTTAACAATGCTGCAGGTGACTTCCTCTTCTCAAACTATGTAGCCAAAACCTGGAACACACTCCCTGTGGACATAACAACTAGTACTATCCTATCCCACTTTAAAAAATACTTAAAGCGTACTTATCTAAATCTTGGTTATGTTCATGCAATACCCTGGGGTAGACAACATTTCTTACCTAGCATCCACATAAACATTATTACTATCTCTGTTCCAACAGTACCAGAACTGAAAATGAAGCCCCTTAATCTACTAACTATGTGTATACTGATTTACTGAAGTCATCTAGTGAATTGTAACCCTTAAATATGACATCTAACCGTATTCACTATATGTAATATGTAATTTGTGAACTGCTTATACTTATGAGATTTGTAACCCATATATATGTCATCTGAAGATATTCACTGTATGTCATAAGTAATATGTGGGCTGTTCATATTTCTGTGATTTGCTATTACTTATATATGTAAATATGGGCATTTTTACTTAATGTGGAGCTTTTCTTCCCAGGCCTTCACTGAAAAAGGACTTGTGTCCAGCCGGACTGTCACAGTCAACAAATGTAAAATAAAATAAATAAAATATAAAAGTTCCATGGGGCCAAACAGCATATTTCTGATTTTTCTTTCTTTCTTTCTTTCTTTTTAGCATATTTGTGATTTTTGATACGGAATAAAAGGGAAATTAACTAAACACCTATCACTCATGTCAAACTAAATGTCAGCATGTGGACACCTGCCTGACCTACAGCAGCAGACTAAAGTGGTACTAATTCATTGACTCTGGACTATAGTCACATCAGACCCAAGCAGTTCTAGAGTCATCTGTCTGACCAGCAGTCTATGTAAAATCAGGAGGCAGTTCTAATGGGACAGTATAGGATTGATAAGGGGAGATCTTAACTTTTGAATCCCATGGTATTCATTGAAGAAATAGCAGCAGCAGTTTATGAAGAGCTGCATTCAGCACAATGACATCTGTGTAAGGGAAGAGTTGGCAAATTAAAAGCATTAAATGTCAATCTATTTGTAATTCAATGAGTAAAACACTGGTCAAGTAACTGAACGCACCAAGTCAGGATGGGGTGATGTATTTCTTGTCTATCCCAATGAGGGTTCTACTTTTGTCCCACAGGGCTCTGCCTGGAAAAATTTCTTTCTGAACTGTACTTCTTAGATATAAAAATGGGAAATGCTCTCTGGACAACCAACCATATTGATGATTGCAAACTGTGTAACATCATTATGGCAGTAAAGATGCCAAAGTGCAAGATGGTCTATAAAAATGCATAGTTGGTACAATAATAACAACTTAATATTTAATGTCAGTAAACTATTGTTATTATTATGGGACTTGGCTAAAAGGCCATCCATTATGATAATGAAACAAATACAATTCATCATTAAAGATTTAGGAACAGTGGTAGACAACAAATTAAACACTGAAAATACACTACAAAAATAAAGTTAAGAATTACTACTTTTACCTAATTTTATCAACAAAAATGACTAGTGCCTTGGTCTAGTTGGCCTTCAAAGGTAAAATGTTTTAAATTATCTCTATCAAGTATATAAAATAAACATTATAAAGTTCTTAGTCGATAAAAAGTAAAGATGTAATTATTTACTGTATAAATTGTTCATTTTGTACTAATCCACTAACCTTGCCAGCTTGCTTACAGTTCCTGTTCAAAATGCAAATAAAATACAAAGACATGTAACACAGAATAAAATGCAAAAACACCTAGAATAAAATAGAAGGAAAATAAACTAATATTGGTAAGGTACGACTATAACAAGTAAATGAGATGTTAAAATGTATCATTATTCCTAAAACCAGTTGATATAAAATATTGTTAAGCTTTAAATAAAAACATATTGTAACTCATACATCTCAACTGTCCATATTTTTCCCTCATATTTTTGGTCTGTTCTTCATAAAATGTGTGGTTTTGTAGCATATCAGTGAGGACTGAATTCTCTAAATAATGATAGCCATTTGAGTTTCAGTTTTCATATCCTTCCAAAAATGCACGGTAAAGCTAGACCTTTCACTGTTACATCTTTCTTAGTTTCCAAGAGCAATACTTAAAATTTGACTCTATTCTGGAGGCTTTGTACCCCCCATTATTTTTGGCTTTGTCCAGATTTTTTGTACTAAGAGATCGAGAGGTATGTAACAGATCCAGGTTCATTATAGTGTTTAAATTCCTAAGCACTTTATAAAAAAATAAACCAGTGATTAAAATGAAAGAATACTGTGAAGTAATAATCAAAAACTAACAAAACTGAAATTAATGTACATGAAAAGTTCACTTAAACTGCAGATATATAAGAACATTAAGAACAATAAGTAACAATCAGCAAACAGCCCAATATGTCCATCCTTATCTTTCAAGGTAAGAAAAAACAAAAAAGAGCAACTTTAATTACACTGAGGACCTCAAACTCTGCATTGGTAAACCAGATTTAAAAAGAGCTCATACACACCATACACAACCATCCTGTTCATAAGGTCAGACTTTAGGTATTTTCCCAATGATTAAAACAAACGCAAACTCACAAATGATGTTTATAAAAATCTAAAAGGTTTAAAATGTTGCATGCTCAAAATGTCCTTCAGCAGAAGTCCCAGTTCCAAAAGACTTGTGTTTAGCGTAAGTGGTCACTTAGAGTGGTTCGTTTGGAATCTGCCCCCTGGAGTAAGCCTGTTTATAGAGGGGACTTACACCAAAGTATGTTACATACACTGAGAACAAGACTTTTGTAATGAGGGCAGACTTACACTGAGAGCATCTCTTTTGGAATCTAGACCAGAGAGTCCAAATTCTGCCAAGTGCCTCTGAACATCAACCATAATGCTCCTAATGAGGACTTTTAAACAAATCCTTCCCAGGGACTCCAAGCTCCAAAATGCCAAAATTTCAGGAATGCCAAGCAAATATATATCCACCTCCATTTTTTGTTCTGGCTGACAGTCCATTCTGGCTAATCTCCCCAGTAGAAGATACTCATGCCAGACAGCAGCAGCAATAGCAATGGCAATGTATCCAGTATCCAAGGAAACAGTGCCCGCAAAACCATGAATGTAGCAAATGTACTTGTGCTCCACACACTGGTAACCACTTGTAGCAATTGTCAAGAAACCTACTTCATCCTCTCTCCACTCTCAAGGGACATTCTGTGTAATTCTAGACAGATGATCTATACAGTTACTTAATAACCACTAATACAATTAAAAATATTAACTATTTTGTGCCAGGAGGAAGAGAGTCTTGAGTTAGAATTCCATATGAATGTATGAATGTTGTGTAAAAAAGTTCTCAATGAAGCTTCTGTATTAGCCTCCAGATGTCTGCCTTATTTCCCCAAGATCTAGTGTCAACATGGGGACAAAGTTAAACTTTTAAACAAATTAAACAAAAAAATGTACTTCACAATAGCATGACTTGCCACCCGATGGTGTTAACATTGGTCACAGTTGATGTGACTGCCCTGTGCAAAACTGAGTAAATGTATATATATACATATATATATATATATATATATATATATATATATATATATATATATATATATATATATATATATATATATATATATATATATAGGTCCCCTACAGATGATCGAACTTCCAAAAGGCTGACTTTCATATGGCCAAGACCATATGATCGACTTGTGGAAATTCAAACATTCTGAATGGACAGGTCCCTATAATGCAGAATGGGAAAATTTCCATTTTCCGCACTGTAGTGCAATCTTGGAGTTGGTATATTTAAATAGCGGGGGGTGTGGGGGTGCAGGGGGGCTTGCCCCCCAGTAGCAAAGTGTAGGTAGGGTTTTATTTATTTTTTTTTGTTTTATGTGTTCAATATTTCAAAAGACAAACATATGGTTTCGGCTTTTTGAAATTTCAGTCGTGTATAGTAGACTCATATATATATATATATATATATATATATATATATATATATATATATATATATATATATTTATATATGCATGTATGTAGAGCTACTCTGAAAGCTTGATAGGCCAGATTTCCGAATGTGATTTTCATGAGACAACAACATCGAAGCCTTGATTTCCCAAAAGCGAAAGTTTTTCCAGGCTAAGTAAACCCTTGCCCAGCATGGGGAAATATGCCTTTTCCCCACTGTAATGCAATCCCGGAGTTGGTATACATATATATATATATATATATATATATATATATATATATATATATATATATATATATATATTTAGGGGAGGTATGGGGGGCTGTGCCCCCCACATTGGGTGGTGTGGGGGGTATAGCTCCCCCACTTAGGTTGGTTTTACCTACTGCAGTGTGTTTCCGTGCAGTTTTGGGTAAGTGTTTAAATACCATGGTAAAATTTTTGTGTTCCAGAAGTCAAGGTTTTGATGTTGTTGTCTCACAAAAATCATGTTCAATAATCTGGCCTTTCGAGCTTTCAAAGTAAATATATATATATATATATATATATATATATATATATATACATACATACAGATAGTGTGTGTGTGTGTGTGTGTGTGTGTGTGTGTGTGTGTGTGTGTGTGTGTGTGTATGTGTGTGTGTGTATATATTCTCAGGTTGATGTGCAGAAACATTGCATCAAATAAGATCAATTTTCTGAAGGTTGAAACTTAAATATAAGAAAAAAGAAATAGATCAAAAAAGGAAAACAAAGACTTTCTTTTGCATTCAATAAACTAAAAAGAGAAATAACCCACAAACCTTACAGTATCCGTATATAGACAGTTTTTTCTGAGTAGTGGTCTCCATACCTCTCAACCTCTTAGTGAAAGAAATCTGGACAAAGCCAAAAGTAATAGAAAGACAAAAGCCCAAAATCAGTAACAATTTTTAATTACTGCTTTTATAAAGAAAGTTGGTAGAATAACACTTTTGCATTAGTATGCATTTAATGATGGAAATGAAGTCTGAAACTCAAAATGTCCATCATCATCTAGTGACTTCAGTCATCAACGATTCCAGAAAATCATAAACAGTATGAGGAACAGAACAAAACATGAGGCAAAAATATGGAAATTCTCTGAAAGTCTGGACAGTTGAGAGGTATAGTCTTCCTCCGTAACACCTTACTTGGGTATGTTACCCTAACCTTGCTCCTGCCTGCCTACATATTACTGTATCAAAAGCTGTCTCCCTAACAGTACCACTATACAACACAGGTGACGACACACTCATACACAGCCACACACACTCTCTGATCAAACTACCCCCTTGCCTACCCCTTCTAATCCATACTGGTAAAGCTCCAACTTACCAGCATGCAAGCACATCTCACACATACAAGAATATTCCACGAGCCACTTTTCAACATATCCTGACATTGACAAATGGAATATTCTATTTAACATAGCACCAGTATACATTGTCAGCAAGATGAGCATTCAACAAAGTAAGTATACTGCACCCACATGTCCATGTGTGTGTGTGTGTGTGTGTGTGTGTGTGTGTGTGTGTGTGTGTGTGTGTGTAAATAAAATGTTTCTTCTTGGTTATACAGTTGTAGTAACATAGGAACAGTATTAGGCAAGTAATTACAGGGACTATAAGAGACCTACCCATCTATACCTTTAAGCAGACATACAGTACTTAAAAGTTCTTGCCATCCTTTCGATAGTGCACACCTCCCAAATCATGCAGTGCCATACACGATAACCCTGGTGTAAATTTATGTCTACACATCCAATCATCAAGACTAGCTTTGAAGGCAGGCATAGTAGTTCTTTGTAGTAGTGTTAATGTATTCCCTAGGCTATGAATTCATTGAGTTAGGAACCAATTCCTCAGGAGAGTCTTGTTTGTTTGTTGATGTAAATTTAGGTCCCTAGTACAAGTATTTGTAGTGCCACTGGTTTTGCAAAGAAACGGGTCAAATCGGGTTGGGTCTTACATGTTTCAAAAAGCAAGACACAGGTCAACTTACTGCAGCTGGTAGGCTGCTAAGTGTAAAGAGAGTTGTGCTGGTCTTTCAGGATAGTTGAAGGGTTTATGGATTTTAGGTTTTTTTGTAACGACATATTGGTGCCTTTCCAGTTTGAATAATATGCTTGGATTTGTACATACCAAATGGGCATTGTATTTGATGATGGATCTGATAAAAAAAGAGAAGGGTGCTAAGATGACCTATTTGGAGCCTGAAGATATTCCACTGAAAATTAAATGGGACAGATTTCCTGACTATGGTAAAAACATGATGATTGAATGAGAGAGAGATGACCACATATGCACCCAGGCCTTTTATAACCACATCTCTCTGAAGAGAAATATTTATGACACAAGGGATAGGAGTTTATTCTTTTCTTTTTTTCTGAACTTTATTGTACTGTATTTCTTTGCATTTAGTCTAAGGCTGTTATATATGCACCAGATGCGCATACAGTTATTATTTGTAGAGATGTTGGCAAGAGAATATTACAGCCCAGCTTGTGGTCATCAGAAAACTGAGATAACCACATCTCAGTAGCAATGGCCTAGATGTCTGCAAAATAAATACTGAAGAGGAGTGGGCCCAAAACTGATCCCTGTGGATGTTCACCAGTTACAGTTTTCATCACCAAGAGAGTATCAGCAGCTTTCAGTATTTGGTATCTATTAGTTAGCTGATTAGCAATCTAGCAAATAACATAAATTTTAACTTTGAATTTTACATTTCTTTAATAATGCCAGCATGAGGGATAGTGTCAAAGGCCTCGGGCATGTTGAATTTGTCAGTGTGTGTGCCATGTGACTATTGTCCACAACTTAAGTAACTTTTTTTAAAGAAACTTATCAGGTTTAAGAGGCATGATCTACCCTTCACAAGACCAGACTGGAGTGGTCAAAGAGCATAACTCATTAATTTAGAAATAGGAAACCTGTCACTGTTTTCATGCATGTACATATAACGCTGGTGAGGCTGATGAATTTGTAGGTCAATAGGTCCATGGAAGGGCATCATTTGTATATGGGCATCACAGTGGTCATTCTTCATGTGGATTAACTGAGGTAACCATTTATGTAGATGCTCAAATGCAGCATTCTTGGTACTGATAAGAATGCAGCCCAATGTTTAGTTTAGTTCAATAGCTGAATTATTTTTAGCTTTGGACAAGAAATTCAAGACTTGTTTTAAGCTAATGTTAAGGGTGTGCTATAAATTCAAAGATGCTTGACAGAACAATAAGGGTAGCCAAAGTGTTTGCACTGAATTTGTCTGCTAGGATGTTAGCTATGTCTTTGAGATCTGTGTATGTTGGATTGCTGTGGACTAACTCGGTACATTGTTGGCCATTATTTCTTAGTTTATTGACATAACTGAAGAAAGAGTTGTAGTTTTATTTTGTGTCTGTAGTGACATTAAATGCATAATATCTGTTATATTTCCTTAAAGAATTATTAAGATAACCAACATATTATTGAGATGGGGAAAGTGACTTCTTATATCTATTTTTTATTTTCTTGTATTTGTTATACAATTTAATGGTACAAGTGCTCCATCAGGGGGATTTGTCTGAGAATTTACTGTTCTGCTTAGGGTGGACATGCATTCACTTCCTAATGCAACTATTTAAGTGATTGTATAAGTCATATGTGAAGGCAGCCACCCTTTCTGTCAGGTAATTTTGCAGAATGCTGTTGGGAAACTTGCTTAAGTCTTACAAGGTGACATAGGTTTGCCTTGGAGAAGTCTCTGAAGGTTAACTCACGAGGTGGTAATGAGGAGACGCTGGTCTGAATACAAAGGTATAACCGTTAAATGTCCACAAACTGCAAATATCCACACAAATCGAACCGGAATAACAAAGCCACCATGTAAATACTTTGAACTTCTTCAGAACTAAATAACAATTACTTCAAAAACTACATATATCCTATTCACCCCACCCCTTGATCACATACTTTTAATTAACAAAATTATCATAAGGAAACTAACAATTCGTAATACTTTAATCTTAAAACAGGAGCAAGAGAGGTACCCTCATTTACACCTGGAAAACTAGTTGCATTTAATTTGATTTGCCATTTTAACTCTTTTACATTCAGATGTTCATCCATTGTATGTCCCTGAGTATTCAGTCATCCCCCATAACATGGGATTATTGTGGTTTGAACAACAGCTTTTTAACTTTGAAGGTTTGACAACAGAAAAGAACAACTTTTTATATTTTGAAGGGCAATACTTTAAGTGATTGTTATCTAGTTCTGAAGAAGTTTTTGGTACAGAACGAAAGCATTTAACTGAATTTTTTAGTGTTTTTATTATTTTAATAAATGTGTGAAGAACAAAGTATTTACATGGTGGCTTTGTTGTTCCAGATCGATTTGTGTGGATATTTGGAGTTTGTGGACAGAAATGGTATACAACACTATACTATGCAGAGATGGACATGGCTTGGTAAATGAATGTGGCTGGACCCCTACTTAGTGCAACAGAGAGAAAAAAAATTTACACGTGTTGCAGCACAGGAAGTGCCTGTAGGGGGAGAGTTATGAGAGTCTCCTTATAAGGCCGATGTCTGGCAGTCACTTGCTGGAGTAATGAGTGATGTCATGGGTATCACCTGCTCTGGCAAGTAATGCTAGCACAAATACAGTAGTCTAAAAAGGTGCTACCCAGACCTTCTCCTCCATGATACAGTAAGCTTTATTTATTTGTTATGCCACTGTACAATAGCCCTAAAAGTACTGTTCTGTTGTCACAGATATGCTGTGCTCATTAAAGAGCTTTTTGAGTTTTGCAGTGGGGGATGAAATTGCAACAAGCAGGGTTAGCCACTCAAGGGTGAAAAAATGTGGCTATAGATGATACAATCTTGTTGACTAATGTTGCCAAAATGAGCATGGGTATTTGCCAGTGATAAGTGGAGTGAGGACCCACCTACTCCGACCTACACCAGGGACCCATGCTAATGGTGATAGGGGTGTATGTGCTCCTCTCGGTCAGTGTGTGCCCTCCATGAAGTCCAGTAACCCTGGGTCAATAAGCTACTAGCTGACCAGTATCCAGTTGGCCTGCTTGTGTGAACTGGGATAGCTTTGTTGATTGAAAGCTGGATGTAAAACCATTCAGCCTGCCAAACATGAACTAAGAATTGCATACTCAATGTTGGTTCACAGATAGGAAGAGGCTTGGAAGTGGATGACATGATGGTAAGGAAGAGGCTGGACATCCTATGTATCCAGGAGACCTGGTGGAAGAGCAGTGGAGCAAAGCTATTTGACTTGGGATCCAGAGTCTATTACTCAGGAATAGGACAGGCTAGAAATGGTGTGGACATTGTGATGAGAGAGAGGCTTTAGAAGGCAGTGAGTGATGTCATCAGAATTATTGACAGACTCATGACAGTCAGCTTCCAGTATAATGATAGGGCAGTATTCATGATCTCAGCTTGTGCCCAGAGCAGGGCTGTGATAGTGAGGAAAAGAATGCAGTCAGACAGCAGTTGCAGGACCTATTAGATAAAGCAGTATAACAGGAATTGGTGTTGATAATGGATGACCTGAATGCACATATTGGGACAGACAGAACAGGGTATGAGGGATGCCTGGGTCCACATGGTGGGGCAACAAGGGATAATGAAGAAGAGGACATTCTACACTTACCTCTGGCAAGTGGCTTGATAGTAGCAAACACACAATTCATAAAGAGAGACATTCACAAGATCATATACAAAAGTGGCCAACGTGCAACTCAGGTAGACTTCCTCCTACTAAGGAAAGGGCACTGGGGTAGAATTAGTGGTTGGAAAGTCATCTCCAGTAAAACAGTTGTCCCACAGCATAACCACTGGTTGCCACAGTCAACTGCAAGCAGAGGGCTGAGAAGGCTCTAAGGTAAACAGAGACCAGGCTGAAGACTTGGAAGTTGACTGGAGAGAAAATACAACAGTTCAAGGAATTACTCTAGGCTCTAGCACTTCGAGAAGAGGGAATTGTGGAGATGAAGAAGAATGGCAGTTCCTCACAACAGCATGTATAAATGTTACAGGACAGATAAGCAGCCAAGCTCAGTATGGAAATAAGGTACTTAAGGAAAGCTGGTAGTGGAATGCAGAAGTGCAGAAAGTCATCAAAAGAAAGACTGAAAAAGTGGGAGATAGAAAAGGCAGACAATGCTAGGAAGGAATACTGGTTGGTTGACAGAGACTAATAGAGGAGTTGCAATAGCAAAGAACAAAGCATCAGTGCCAGTCTACCAGCTTCTGGAGAGTGACTCAGTGGATGGCACAGAGAAACTCTATGAGGTTGCAAGGCAAAGACAGAAAGATAAAAAGGATAGTCAGACACTCTTCATAAGACATGCCAGTAACAACCTGCTCAGCAGTGCACAGGACATCAAAGGCAGATGGAAAGGGTACTTCCAGCAGCTTCTGAATGGAGAAAACACCACAGAAGCTGTACTGCTCCAGACACAGCCTATAGTGAGAGAACAAAAGAAGCCCAGCCTAGGAGCAGTAAGAATAACACTAAGGAAAATGAAGTCAGGGAAAGCAGCAGGCTCAGATGAGGTCACAGCAGAGAGGATCAAGATGTTGGGTGAGATAGGGGAGAAATGGCTCTTGAGGGTATTCATAGCAGTATGGACAGATGGACATATTCCAGATGACTGAAGAATAAGAATACTAGTGACAGTATTCATGAACAAAGGGGACATCCAGAATTGTGGGCAGTATAGAGGTATCAAACTCCTATCACACAGCATGAACGTTCCAGAGAGGGTGATAGATAAATGAATACACAGAGTAGTAGAAAGTAAGATGGGAAATGAGCTGTTTGGATAAAGGTCAGGATGCAGCACAACTGATCCAATGTTTTCAATGAGAGAGATCCTTGAGAAGAAGCTAGAAATGAAGAAAGAGTCCAACTGAGCATTCCTAAACTTGAGGAAAACATATGACAAGGTCCCAACAAAACTGATTTGGGCAGTCCTACGGTGGTTTGAAGTTCCAGAAACATTGGTAGAATTAGTGCAAGTTATGAAGAGGATGAAGAATGAAAAGGCTGATGGCCCAGATGACATCCCAATGGAAGCATGGAGGTGCTTAGGAGAAATGGCAGTGGAATTTTTAACTAGATTGTTTAATGAAATTTTGGAAAGTCAGAGGATGCCTGAGGAGTGGAGAAAAAGTGTTTTGGTACCTATCTTTAAGAATAAGGATGATGTGCAGAGCTGCAGTAACTACAGAGGGATAAAATTGATCAGTCACAGCTTGAAGTTATGGGAGAGAGTAGTAGAAGCTAGGCTAAGAAGGGAGGTGATGATTAGTGATCAGCAGTATGGTTTCATGCCAGGAAAGAGCACTACAGATGCAATGTTTGCTCTGAGAGTGTTATTGGAGAAATACAGAGAAGGTCAGGAGTTGCATTGTGTCTTTGTAGACTTGGAGAAAGCATATGACAGGGTGCCTAGAGAAGAGTTGTGGTATTGTATGAGGAAGTCGGGAGTGGCAGAGAAGTATGTAAGAGTGGTACAGGATATGTACGAGGGTAGTGTGACAGTGGTGAGGACTGCAGTGGGAGTGACAGATCTGTTTAAGGTGGAGGTGGGATTACATCAAGGATCAGCTCTGAGTCCTTTCTTATTTGCAGTGGTGATGGACAGGTTGACAGATGAGATCAGACAGGCGGCCCCGTGGACTATGATGTTTGCAGATGACATTGTGATCTGTAGTGAGAGTAGGAATCAGGTTGAGGAGACTCTGGAGAGGTGGAGATATGCTCTAGAGAGCAGAGGAATGAAAGTCAGCAGGGCTAAGACAGAATATATGTGTGTAAATGAGAGGGAGGGTAGAGGAATGGTGAGGATGCAGGGAGTAGAGTTGGTAAAGGTGGACGAGTTTAAGTACTTGGGATCAACAGTTCAGAGTAATGGTGAATGTGGAAGAGAGGTGAAGAAGAGAGTACAGGTAGGGTGGAATGGGTGGAGAAGAGTATCAGGAGTGATTTGTGACAGATGGGTACCAGTAAGAGTGAAAGGGACAGTCTACAAGAGGGTAGTGAGACCAGCTATGTTATATGGGTTGGAGACAGTGGCATTGACAAAAAGGCAGGAGTCAGAGCTGGATGTGGCAGAGTTAAAGATGTTAAGATTTGCACTCACTGTGACTAGGATGGATAGGATTAGGAATCAGTATATTAGAGGGTCAGCTCATGTTGGACAGTTTGGAGACAAAGCAAGAGAGACGAGATTGTGTTGGTTTGGACATGTGCTGAGGAGGGATGATGGATATATTGGGAAAAAGACACTAAGGATGGAGCTGCCAGGTAAGAGGAAAAGAGGAAGGCCTAAGATGAGGTTTATGGACATGGTGAGAGAGGACATGCAGGCGGTTGGTGTGACAGAGCAAGATGCAGAGGATAGGAAGAAATGGAAAGAGATGATCCGCTGTGGCGACCCCTAACGGGAAAAGCCGAAAGATGATGATGATGATGAGTGCAAGTTATGTACAAGGACTCAATGACTCAAGTACAAACAGTGTTTGGTCTCACAGAGGGGTTCTCTGTGGGAGTGGGTGTGCATCAGGGTTTCTGTCTAAATCCACTGATGTTCATACTGGTGACAGACTACATTAGCAAACCGCTACAAATAAATGAGAGAGAAACCTCACAGTCGCACAAAACAAAGCAGTACAAACGAGATAATTAAGTGCTTTTCGTTTATTCTAATAAATAAACTTCCTCAGACTAAGTAAAACAAAACGTCACAATTTAAATATTCTCTGGGCTGGTGCTTGCAAAAACAATTAACAACTTAAAGTGAAAGTTTACTTACAAGACACGCCCATCTAAAAAGACAACTAGACTAAAAACTGCTTTTAAGACAAAAGCTGGAGGTACAAATAATCAGACTAACAATGCAGCTACTAATATCCATGATAAAATAAAATAAAATAAAAATCAAGCCTACTATTGTATTAGCAAGGCAGAAAAATTATTAATGACAGGTGCGATAGAATCTCCACTGGTGTTTGTACAGCTAGTGTAATACTAATACCTAAATTTACACACTAAACTAAGTATGGTAATACCTCTAATGTGAAAACGTGATTAATAACAAATTCAACGAGCAATACACATGTAATGGCTAGACAAAAGTCCTTGAACATTACATTAACAAAGTCGTACTTGTATGAAAAATAAAAAATGGAAAATAAAAAATAAGTGAAAAAATTATTAATAAATGAATAATGGAAATAAAAACCTGACACATCCTACCTATTGAGGCTCCTGAGTTTAAGAACACTACTTAAAGAACAGTTCTCGTTCAGACCTGGTGTACTATATGCGTTGAGCCTGATTTGCCAAAACAGCTCACGCTCTTCTAGCTTGAGGGGAAGGGGGGCACCCCTAAAATCTTGTCTAATTTGGTCTATGATCAAAAATTTAAACATGTGATTAGGGTGAACTGAAATATGTTTGACTAGTGCATTGTCCTGTTTCTGCTTCCTGATCGCATAGGTGTGTTCATAAATGCGATCACGTAGGCGTCGTTCTGTTTTGCCGACGTAGAAAGCTGTACAGGTTTGGCACAAAGCTAAGTAGATCACCATTCTTGAGTTGCAGTTGACCCTTACGTTCAACTTATATTCACTTTCATGAATTTTAAATCTATTAGATTCCAAAATATATTGACAGAAGTTGCACTCCTGGCATTTAAACATGCCAGCTGTCAATGTTTTTTTTAATATTGTGTCGTTCAAGAAGGGCTTTGAGGTTTCTTGCCCTTCTATATACGACCAATTGGTGATTACCTAGTTTTTGATATAGTGTATTATCGTTTTTAAATAGGTCCCAGTTTTTATGTAGAGCCTGAACGCAGTCACTACTATTAAGACTGTATGTTATAATGAATGTAACGCCGGGGAATTCAGATGGATACTTATTTGTATAATAATTTACTGAGTCTGTGTTCAAAGATTCAGTATCATTCAAGCGAACTTGTTCTCTATTCAAAATTGGTTTGTAAAAATGACGGTGACGCTTAGACGACACTTCTTCTATAAGGGCGTCTAACAATTCATATGGGTAACCCCGGTGTAAAAACATATTCCTAAGGTGTCCACATTCATTAACAAAGTCACTGTCCAATGTAATAATGCGGGCTGCCCTCACTAACTGACCTTTGACTATCACCCGCTTTTGATGGAAAGGGTGACAACTTGTGTAGTGCAGGAATGAGTTGGAATACATTACTTTCCTGTATATATTGGCTGTAAATTTATGAAAACCAATGTCTTTGGAAAGAAGAATGTCCAAATACGGAATAGCCTCAGTGTGGAAGCTAGCAGTAAATTTCAGAAACTGTGTAGTTGAGTTGAAATAGTCTACTAATGTTTCACTCACGTGTAGGTCACCATCCAGGAGGATGCAAATGTCGTCCAAATAACGGGTGTAAAAAATCACCTGATCTTTAAAAGGACAATTGGTGAACACGTAATCGTGTTCCCATTGTGCCATAACCAGGTTCGCGATGCTAGCTCCACAGGGGGAACCCATGGCCACTCCAATTTTTTGCAAATAAATTTTGCATAGAGAATAAGAGAATAGAGAATAGAGAACAAGTTCGCTTGAATGATTGAATCTTTGAACACAGACTCAGTAAATGATTATACAAATAAATATCCATTTGAATTCCCCGGCGTTACATTCATTACAACATACAGTCTTAATAGTAGTGACTGCGTTCAGGCTCTACGTAAAAACTGGGACCTATTTAAAAACGATAATACACTATATCAAAAACTAGGTAATCACCCATTGGTTGTATATAGAAGGGCAAGAAACCTCAAAGCCCTTCTTGAACGACACAATATTAAAAAAACATTGACAGCTGGCATGTTTAAATGCCAGGCGTGTAACTTCTGTCAATATATTTTGGAATCTAATAGATTTAAAATTCATGATAGTGAATATAAGTTGAATGTAAGGGTCAATTGCAACTCAAGAATGGTGATTTACTTAGCTTTGTGCCAAACTTGTACAGCTTTCTACGTCGGGAAACAGAACAACGCCTACGTGATTGTATTTATGAACACACCTATGCGATCAGGAAGCAGAAACAGGACAATGCACTAGCCAAACATATTTCAGTTCACCCTAATCACATGTTTAAATTTTTGATCATAGACCAAATTAGACAAGATTTTTGGGGTGCCCCCCTTCCCCTCAAGCTTGAAGAGCGTGAGCTGTTTTGGCAAATCAGGCTCAACGCATATAGTACACCAGGTCTGAATGAGAACTGTTCTTTAAGTAGTGTTCTTAAACTCAGGAGCCTCAATAGGTAGGATGTGTCAGATTTTTATTTCCATTATTCATTTATTAATAATTTTTTTCACTTATTTTTTATTTTTAATACAAGTACGACTTTGTTAATGTAATGTTCAAGGACTTTTGTCTAGCCATTACATGTGTATTGCTCGTTGAATTTGTTATTAATCATGTTTTCACATTAGAGGTATTACCATACTTAGTTTAGTGTGTAAATTTAGGTATTAGTATTACACTAGCTGTACAAATACCAGTGGAGTTTCTATCGCACCTGTCATTAATAATTTTTCTGCCTTGCTAATACAATAGTAGGCTTGATTTTTATTTTATTTTATTTTATCATGGATATTAGTAGCTGCATTGTTAGTCTGATTATTTGTACCTCCAGCTTTTGTCTTAAAAGCAGTTTTTAGTCTAGTTGTGCTTTTTAGATGGGCGTGTCTTGTAAGTAAACTTTCACTTTAAGTTGTTAATTGTTTTTGCAAGCACCCGCCCAGAGAATATTTAAACTGTGACGTTTTGTTTTACTTGGTCTGAGGAATTTTTTTTATTAGAATAAACGAAAAGCGCTTAATTATCTCGTTTGCACTGCTTTGTTTTGTGCGACTGTGAGGTTTTTCTCTCATTTGTTTGCAGTAGTTTGTTTTTGCCTTTTCAGTTTATTACATTAGCAAACCGGTCGGAGGAGACAGATCAACAAAGTTGCTGTATGTAGACAATGTGGTATTAAAGGCAGACTCTAAGCTAGAATTTCAGCAAAGGGTAGGGGAATGGAATGCAAAACTGAAAGCACATAGGATGAAACTGAGTACAAATAAGACAGTTGTAATGGCAGAAAATGGTGGGGGCTGAAAATTGAGATAGAAGGGAAAAGGGTAAAACAGATTAACAGCTTCAAGTATCTGGGAATGATGGTTGAGGAGAAAGGGAAGTCTGTATAAGGAGGTCAAAGACATAATCAGAGGGGCTGCAAACAAATGGCACAGAGTATCAGGGGTAGTGTATTATAGAAGAATGTCAAAGAAGCTGAAAAGTAATGTGTACAAAGCAGTTATACAGCCAGTACTACTATATGGTACAGAAACCTGAGCAGTAAGGGCAGAGCAGTTGGGGAAGCTACAGGTGATGAGATGAAATGGCTGAGATGGGTGGTAGAATGCACACTGTGGGGCAGACAAAGAAATTATGACTAAGAGCAGAAGCCAAAGTAACTCCACTTGCAGAGAAGGTCAAAGAGAACAGATTATGGTGGTTTGGGCACGTGTAGGAAAGCAGAAGACAATCTGGTCAAGAAGATTTTCGACAGACAGAAAGAAGACAAGAGGAAATTATGGTATCTCACAAAGAGGTGGATGGATTGTGTGAGAGATCTACGACAGTCAGGCATGAGTGTTGAAGAAGGTAGGAGAGTGGCACTGAATAGGGAGAGATGGCAACAAGTGACATGACACCCCGACCCCATGTAGAAAACGAGAAAAAGTGGGTTGATGATGATGATGATGATGAAATTGAATCAAATAGACTTGCTTGTTAGAGGATGCAGACCATTCTGTAAGACTTCATAGGTAAAACGGGATAAACTGAAACCTACATATGAGCAAGTACCTTTCTTACTCTCCCTTCTTCACTCACTTCTTTACTTCAATCAATTTCTCTCCACTGACTTTCTTACTAAATATGCCATAATCCTGTTTTTTTCACTTCTTATTGCAATTCTTGTTTGTATTATACTAACTTACCTTTAATTTTTTATAAACTGGCTAGAATTTATCTAAATATTAAATCATTGTCATATAAGGCTGTAGATGATTGTCACTCTTGAAGTGACACCGCAACCCCATGTGCAAAAATTGGAAAGGGGGTTGTGGATGGATGGATATAAGTTGTATCTATTCTTATGTTTTCACATTATGTCTAATTTGGTATAATTATTTAAATTGTAATTGTTTTGTATCAGTTTTGAAGATTGCAAATTTATTGTTCTTAAAATGTTTTTGTAATACTTTGGAGCTTTTCTTCCTGGACCTCTGGTGAAAATGGGCACATACCCAGTTGGACTGTCCCAGTACTCAAATGTCAATAAATAAATAGATAAACTCCAGGTACTGGGTAAGTACACTTTACGACTGCTATAACTGTATTTATGCTTAACCTGCATAACACAGTGCTGTTACCTTTCAATTTTAAGACCTCAACATTCTATAGTTCTTCACTGCTTGTGTGAGACTTATCTTAAATGGATTTCTAACTATGTAAATGTCCTTCACTGTGACAGTTATTCTTGAAACTGCCATGTGTATAACTATAGAAAACTTGGCATCACTGTATTGAGACTTGTTTCCCCTCTGGACTATTTCATTACCTGTTAGGATTCTAGTTTTAGTCATTATATTTATGCTATTGTTTTAACCTGCACTATACATCCCTAAATTTGCCATGTTGTGTATGACAACTCCACATACCCCTGCTTTCTGGAGCAGTCAGCATTTTATTTCTTCAGTTCAGTTATTCCTTCCTTCCTTCCTTCATTGTTCATTACAAATATATATTAGTTTCCATCCATACAGTTTGCTACTGTCCTATATACTGGTGAAAGTGACACTGGTATTCATATCCCCTTGGTGTTATCCTCAGTCCTATTACCGGCTCTTGCCAGCTATTAATATACATTGCCATGCTGACTGTTTGCTTTTTTTCCCTTCCATGGCCTGTCTTAATAAAGCATACTGCTTCATATGTACCATTATGTTTGTGTACTGTTGTCTTTTTGCATTTTCTTTTTTCAAATATATTTTTTTGTTGTTTTTCCCCATTTATTTTCATTTTGACTGCTGGATCAGCTGTGGAGCAGGCAGTGGCACGGTATCGAGGCAGTAGCCACTACACCAGCTGCTGGATCCCTGCAGTCCACAGTCCATGCTTTCTGCAGGGTGATTAAGGTCATCCTCCAGAAGGCGACCTCGAGGACTCACTAGTGACCTCAGGTGCTGCTCTCCAGTGGGTGGGGTAGGCTTCGCCCTCATGATTAAACCATACCAACCACGGGTAAATCTTCAATATACCACACCCGGTTGTTGCTTATTGCTATAATATTGCACCTAGAACATTGCTGAATGTACATTTTAATTATGTGCTAGTAATATCCACCTTGCATTGCACTTATTATAAAGCCTGTTAATGTGGCTGCCAATCAGGATGCCTGTACATTTTGTTTTAACAGTGTAGTAATCTGTTTGCATTGTACTATATTCTCTCACAGTGTTCATATGTATTGTGTTCTGGATCGTTTATCCCATGACCTCTATGGAAAATGGAATTATGCTATTATACATGACATACTCAACTAACTCCCCATATTATCCTTGACATGCCTACAAAAACAATAACATTTCCTTTTTCTTTCTTCATCTTACACTATATAAACTATAAGTTGTTCCTGTAATAAATTATTGCACACTATACATAAATGTTACTCCTAGAAACTCCAGCTGTTAGAATAAAAGTATACAAACATATTTGCATGTAACTCTCAAAATTCACTTGTTCCATAACTATATATATTATACTTGTATAACATAGTGTAGTAATCTACTATTGCTTCTTTGTGTTTTTTCTTCCTGGGAATGTGGTTTGTAGAAATACTACTACTCTATGCAAATTGTCTGTATAGTTAAGTATTTCTACGTGCGTGGAACTTGTATTATGCTGCATTCTTTTCTTTTGTGGAGCTTTTCTCCCCAGGCCTCTGCTGAAATGGGCTACCCACCCAGACAGACTATCCTGGTAAAGAAATGCTAAATAAATAAAATAAAACAAATTAAATAAATTCAGCTGGACTATCCTGGTCATCAAATACAAATAAATAAAATAAAAGCAATGCTATTGAATTTACCAGGATAAAAGTCCATCATATTCTTATACTCTCTCTAAAGGAATAGATAAATATTTAAATTAAGTACAGCAAATACTTTAATCCACAACAGAGCACACACTAGAAAGCCATACAAGCTATACAGGAACAGGCAGAAACATCAGACTGTACCTTGAAGGAATAATATGCTTCTCAAGAACTCTGGTCTCATAGATTTAGACAGTGAGACAGACATACACTAAACAGACATTCTCATCAGCATAGCTAAAGAGAAGGCCATTGAAATAGCTAGAAATTTCACTGACTTATTTAATTTACTGGGGCATGCTAGAACCCTAAAAATAAGAGAAATCCAGTCTAAATGAATAGAGTGGAAGCAAAAACCAAAAATATATTCAACATCTATAACAGCATCCAAATTTATTTTAAAAAATCACAACAACAAATACAACCTGACAAAAGCAAGTCATACACTGAATAATAACATTTGTAAAGTAGTGAAGGTACATTCCCACACAAAACAGTATGTTATACAAAAGGAACCAGGGTTTGTATTGCAGAAACCACTGTGACTGTGCCACATATTGCAGAAGTAATCTATCAAAGTAGTATAATATTCACAAGCAACCATTTTTTTCAGAGAGCATACAAAGTTCAGTGGTAGATCATGAGTTTATGCTTTATAAATATAACTTAGAAAGTATTGAACCATAAAACAATTATTTTATTATGTCCATGTGGCTTTAAGAATCATAGGTAAGATGCAATTTAATATTATTGTCAAAATCTAAAACATGCCAGTTTCAACATAACTAGACTCTTGTGCAGCAGTCAACATAATATGTTCATAGGTTCATAGGTTCATAGGTTCATACTAGGCTATCTGCCCTAGGGCATTTATAAGCCTAGCCAGAGTTGTGTGGCTTTCACCACCCCATAGGTTGAAGAATACTATACCCATTAGTTTGCCGTGCCTCTGTCCAGCAGTGATACAGAGATGATCCCCAGGGTAAACCTACGATCTCCCATCCACTGGTCAAGATTCCTCTTGAACAGAGCCAGCGAGGTGCTCTGTCTCACATGGACCGGGATTCTGTTCCACAGCATAGGGAGTCTCTGGGTGATGAATCTGTCCCTCCAGCATGTCCTATTTATATCCGTGTTGAGGTTTAAGTCTCTTGCTCTTGTGGCTCTGGTGGATTTGGATTTTTGAGGTGGAGCATGTCCATTAATTCCGGGTTGGACATGGCCTTGTATGTCAGGCACAGGTCACCTCTGAGCAGATGGTATGCGACTGAATAGAGCTGGAGTTTCTTCAGTCGGGCAGCATATGGCATATTTTTGAGCCCCTTTATCCTTTTGATGAGGAACTTTTGGGGTCTTTCCAATTGCTGCAGGTGTCGGGTAAGATACATTCGAATGGGGCATTGTACTCAATCATTGGTCTGATAAGTGAAGAGTACAGGGAACAATGACCTCCCTTGATCTGGATGTGAATCCCTTCATAATCAGGTGGGCAATGTAGAAGGTCCTCCTAACCACTTTGGCAATGTGAGTGTCAAAAGAAAGGTTACTGTCAACTTGGGTCCCCAGGTCCCTGATAACCTCTTCTGTGCTTAATGGATTGCCACCTATGTGGTAACTTGGGGTTACCTTGTTTTTACCAAAGGGTATGACTATACATTTTTGGCGTTTAGCTTAAGGCCATGGCTCTGGCACCAGTTATCCGTTTCTATGAGACCTCTCTGAAGGATATCTGTGTCTGATGGATTTTCAACTATGGCGCCCAATTTGCAGTCATCTGCAAACTTTGTCAGCCACAATCCTCCTATGTTTGCCTGCACTTCTGAAAAATAGATGCCGAACAAGAGGGGGCCCAGGACTGAGCCCTGTGGGACACCACTTGTGACCGGCTTGGAGTCTGACATGGCACCAGCAACTCTAACCCTGTGGGTTCTGTCCTTGAGCCAGTTTGCAACCCATCTTGTGACATATGGGTTTACATTTAAGCTGGTGAGCTTTTCTATGATACCCGAGTGGGGTATTGTGTCGAAAGCTTTGCAAGGTCAAGGTAGGCTGTGTGAACTGCCTTACCCTCATCAATGGCCTTGGTGACTGTTTCAAAAAAGTCGACCAAGTTCAAGAGGCATGATCTGCCCTTGACAAAGCTGAATTGGGTAGGATCCAATGTCTGTAGGTCCCCTATGTCTTTATTTATGAATTCCATTATGATCCTCTCCATAGCTTTGCAGACCAGGCTTGTTAAGCTTATGGGGCGGTAATTACCAGGGTCCGTAGAAGCACCACCTTTGTGGAGTGGGACCACAGTTGCCATACGCCACTCTTTGGGTACGTATCCTGTGGTAAGGCTAAGATTAAACAGCAGCCTTATGTGTGGGTTTAGTTCCTCATTGAGTTTGTGTAGCACACAGCCGGGGACACCATCCAGTCCCATTGATGCTGTGTTTTTAGCTTTAGAGAGAGCAGCTCTCACCTGGGCATTTGAGATGATTGGGAGGCTACACTCTGCTGGGATAGATATTTCTCCTTTTGGGGTGGGGGGAGAAATTTTCACTGAACCTGTCTGCCAGTATGTTTGCAATGTCTGTGGGTTCAGTGATTTTTGCATCATTTTAGACTACCAAGATTTCTAACATAGCTAAAGAAGGCCTTATGATTGTCTTTTGAGTCCTTGGTGATTTTTCTCTCAAAGTTGGCCTTGGATGATTTTATGAGTGATCGTAGTTTTTTACTAGTATTGATCAGAGATGTCTTCCCTTTTAGGGATTTTGCTCTATCTTGTAGTAGCTTTCTCCTCTTGTTGTAAAGTTTGTTTATGGCTGGGGTCCACCAGATCGGGCGCTTGCCTTTGGTGGAAAGGGTCTTGATTTTATTTGGGATTGCTTGATCCATGCAATCCTGGAGGTGCTCGTGAAAGCATTTGTAAGGGATTCAGCAGCGTGGGTTGTGGTTTCCAATGGCTCATGGGCCTTGAAGGATACCACACCAGTCTTAAGAAGTGTGAAGTTGGCTTTTGAGAAGTTCTTCACTGTGGTCTTTTTGTTGGGGGTGGGGCGGATGTGGATCTCCAGTGAGATTAGTTTATGGTCTGATCTCACCAATGAGGGATATACTTCGGTGTGGAGCATTTTGTCCCCATGTTTGTGATGATCAGGTCTAGTATATTTTCACCTCTTGTGGGAATGGTGACAAGTTGTTCCATAGCATTTGAGTTTATGAACTCCAGGAACCTTTGGGCTAGGGTATTGGGGCTTGAGTAATGTTCCCAGTCTATGTTTGGGTAGTTGAAGTCACCCAATATGATGGTGTTTGGAGAGACATTTATACTCTCCAGTGTCTTCAGGAAGGCTGTGTGGGGTTCCTGAGTTTGAGAGGGTGGCCTGTAACATGCTACAAACTGTAGAGCAGTTTTGCCTATGATTAATTGCACCTGAATGGTCTCTGATGCTTCGTGAGTTGCCACCAGCCTGGAGGTGTGGGTATCCTTGATGAATATGGATACACCCCCTCCTTTTGTGGTATGGTCCGGGTTTTGGGGCCGGAATGCATGATATGAGGTAAAACCTGATAGTGCTGGGGTGCTCTCAGGAGCCTTGAACCAGGTTTCAGTCACAGCACAGACATCGATGTTCTTCATACTGAGGAGGGCTTTGAGGGTGTGCATCTTGAGATTTAGACTTCTGGCATTGAGCAGCATTACCCTTAGTTTTTTTCCATTATTGTTTTCTAGGGCAGTGGGTTTAGAATTTGAGCCTTGTCTAAAAAAGGCACTATGGGGGTGGCAAGAGCCTTTGCCAATATCCGGAAACCCAGGGGTGACAGGTGCAAGCCGTCCCTTGCTGCATTTGCAAACATATATTTATTTTGTTTTTTTTCTGTATATTGGCATGTTCCTCTTGTATTTTACCTTATAATGTTTTACACCTGAAGCTGTTTGTTCATAGGTAGGTACAAGGCTATCGGATCGAGGGCCTACGTAAGCCTAGCCAACAAGGTTCCCTGACTTACGCCACCCAAGAAAGTTATTTTCCTGTGCCACTGTCCAGCAGAGACACAGAAGTGATCCCCGTAGTGTATTTCCTATTTCCCATCCACTCATCAAGATTTTTCTTGAAGAGTGCTAATGAAGAACTTTGCTCGACATAGATGGGTAGCCTGTTCCAGAGTATGGGAAGTCTCTGGGACAGGAATCTATCCCTCTAGCATGTCCTGTTTATTGAATAATAAAGTCAGGGATGTAAGACTATTTTAATCCTTTTAATCTTTGCAGTATTATATAGATAATTAACACCTTGACAGTCTAAAAATGTGCATTGATACCACAGTAAAACTTTTATG
Source organism: Protopterus annectens (assembly GCF_019279795.1). Classification (NCBI taxonomy): domain Eukaryota; kingdom Metazoa; phylum Chordata; order Ceratodontiformes; family Protopteridae; genus Protopterus; species Protopterus annectens. The sequence goes on from NC_056729.1 coordinate 1,367,631,784, forward strand.
CCAGCCCTAAAGCACTACCACTCCACATAAGTACAAATGTGAAGAAAACTAAAAGAACTCGAAGCAGCAGATATTGGTAAAAGAATAACAGGACAAATCACCATGGGTTCTCAGAATGTGGTACCTTCCAAACTCCAAAGCCTCAAGGAAGTCACTGTGTGTATAGCCACATGGTAGACTAACACAGTGTATGTAGAGGAAGACAAAGCTCTGGCCATAGATGAAATCATAGTTGAAATGAAAGTACCAGCTGTATTCGGTAAGTTAGAGTTGAGGTAAGTGTACCACCATCTAGAACTAGACCAGAAAAGCAGGAACTGTGTAATGTTTTCAATCTACCAAGGATTAAGAAGACATAAAAAAATTACCTTTAGTATAAATTCAGGAAAATAAATTTGCCATAATACACAGCAGGCATTGCAGGGAATACCTGATGTCAGATATTCTAGTCATAGTTATACTTAAATTAACTTAATCTGTATAAGTGTTTGTTAACTGCTGCTGTTTGTTATAGAATAATCTTCCTTTCACTGTATATATTGTATATATGTTATAATCAATACAATCTTTAAACAAAATTTCCTGTGATGACATAATACTGAATTTGGAAGGACACACTCAGAATCATGGCAACATGCTAAAAGAAGCATTGAAAAAATCTAAATGAAATTGATTTACTAGTGAATAAAGGCGTATTAATTTAAAAAGAAAAAAAAATAAAATTATCTGGCTTCATATTTTCTTATCAAGGCATTTCATCACATCATAAAACGATAGAAACTACTCACAAAGTGTGTTTATTTATTGCCATTTGATAATTTGGGGAGGTGGCCTGGTCACCAGGCACTTTTCAGCCACAGCACAGTACCCAACAACTGCAAGAAGGATGTTTAATTACTACTGCAGATTTACTCCTAATTTTTCCACAATAACAAAATGTGTAAGATGACTGAAAAAAGCAGTATAGTGAAAATGTGTAACAAAACAAACACTGTACTGGTGTAGATCCATTTTATTCTAGCACCTTAGATAGAAAGACCCTTCAAAAAGTAAACATTAATATGGTCTATCCCAGCTCTGTGGTGCAGAGGGATAAAATCCTGACTGTGACCCAGATAATCTGAGATTGGACAGAAGTTCAGGATGCTGATACCTCTCTGCAACCAACAGACATGCAGCTTACATCAGCACACTCACCAGAGAGAGAGAGAGAGAGAGAGAGAGTTATGATGGCTCTTCCCCTTTAGAAACCTGGCATTCTGGGAAGGGATGTAAGTCAGCCTTCACAAGAAAAGGCTTCAGGGGGCAAAGGAACATGGGTGGGACCTACCCAAGCTTATAATGGCAGTCCTTGCAGGGACATATCCAGGACCAGACATGCCTCTATATCTGGACATAGGTGGTGCCCTACAGTGATGCAGAAGCCCTTGTCACCACCAAGGGCTGTGGTTAGGGTTGTATAACTAAATTACTTGGTGGTTGCCAGTATATCAGTTCCACAGTTGGCTCTCCTCTCATCTTATGGGGAATGAATAGGATGGAAACAGCTCTCACATGGGAAGGAAGAAATGGACCAATGGATGATGAGGCACTAATGGTCTGCAGGCTGTGAGGCTCTAAAAAGTTAGTATAGTATGAACAGCATGATAAAACTTTAAATAAATTAAAAGACTGCTTAATATTTGATCATGGAATATCATACATCGATACCAGCAAGGGTACACAGTAATTAATATTTGTTGGACTGGGAGCAATATTAAAATAAAAGTACATGGCCATTGCAAACTAGCCTCATATGGGAGTAGAACCTTAAAAAACGCTGAGAAAAGATTCTCAAGGTGAAAAATTATGTCATGTCAATCATATAGAATTTTGAACACTTGCATTTATACCTTTTTTTGGACATAGTTTTGCATTGGTTACTAATCACAAATCATTATAAGTTAAATGGAACAATCTAAGCTCTAAAACACCAGCAGTCATAGAAAGATAAAGCCTTAGATCGCAACTCTCTTCTTTTGAAATGCTTTACAAAAAGGGGAAGGAATCTCTACGGTGATAGAAAGATAAGGCCTATAACTGCAACTCTCGTCTTTTGAAATTCTTCATATGAAGGGGAAGGAAATCCCACCTGAACCATAATAATAATAATAATAATAATAATAATCACATAATTATGACTGTTATGTGATTTGCATCCTTTAAAGTAACGACAGTCAAAGTAGCTGAGAAATGTGCAAATTTCTTAGAACAAACTCCAAAACAAAGGTCTCAACATTACAAGAAATCCATACAGAAACTGAAAATCACATAACAGAGTAATATGTGCAGCGGTGGTGCAGCGATAGCATTGTTGCCTCACAGCAATAGGTTCTGCTGTTTGATTCTCGGCTGGAGTGCCTTCTGTGTGGAGTCTGCATGTCCTCCCCATGGTTGAATGGCATTCGAAAGACATGCGTAAATGGGCATGCCTTCATTGAAGGTTGGGTGTCGGGCTGGCAACTCGGCACCATAAAAATCTACTGCCAATCATTAGTGGACTGGAGTTCTGCTGTGGCGACCCCTAACCGGGAAAAGCCGAAAAGACAAATAACAACATGTGGTATAAGCACAGGAGTGAGAACTACAGGACAAAGGGACATGTACCCCCCACACACACACACATACTTTAAACAGGCATTCAGTTTTTGCCCTCTTTGCCAAAAAAAAAGAGTTTCCAGAAGTCTATCCTGCAACATCAGCTGCGTGACAGTCAATGAAATGATGCAGAACATTTACACCTGTCATCATTCCACTGGATAATAGGTTCATAGGGTAGTACTAGGCTAATTATCACTGTAGACCATTATAAGCCTAGCCAATTATCCCATGTGAGTACCAAACCTTGCACTTTGGGTGTGTAAGGAAAATACCTTAACCATTATGCCAACCTGATACATTGGACCACAGCTGCTTCTTATACCTCCATTGCAAAATATAGAGACCATTATAGAAAGATGAAAATTGTTAAAGTTGGATGATTTTATTTTGGCTGGTCGCTGATACAGGTTCTGTTTTAATTCAGTATTACACTGGGTTTAATTCAATATTATTAGTTTTTAGTTACATGTCATCATTGGGTTTGTTTTGTGTTCTTTGAGACTTGTCTGCTCTACGTTTTAACTGCTGGTGGGCTGGTGTTGTTTGGAGAATTTTTGTTTACTTGCTTAAACCACTTTGTGCATATTTCATCTAGGCTTATGCTAATTATTGACAACTACTGGTCTGGCTTGAAGTGGATGATACTGGTTTTGGCAGTGGACTAGATAGTACTGGCTGTTACATGAGAATGGTAGTTTGCGGTGACTGGCAGTTGGTTAGTGCTTTGTTGTTGTATATTTTATTACAGACCTGGAAAACATAAAGGTAACAATTGCTGTTGCTTATGCTACAGCAGTATTGAGGGAGAACCTAAACATTGTATTAAAATTAACATAACTCCCCTTTGTGGTTTAGAAAGTTGCCTAATAATAATAATAATAATAATAATAAGATACAAGCCCTGAGGCATTTAATGCTTTTCCAACAAGCCTTAATTTAGATGAAGGCTTTTGTCAAGAGATTTGATCTGCTAGAACTTGCTATCAGTGACAATTTCACATAATCTGAAATTGTATGATAGTGATTGCTGTGCTATAAATAAATTTGTTATATTTTACTACTTTGGTAGGGGCATTCTTTTGTTGTATAATTTGTGTATATCATTTTATATGTACTTCTTTTAAATAAATGGAGTTGATGTTAAAAATGCATCTGCTTTTTTTAAATAATTCAACAGCATAGCGTAGTGTTAAATGATGGTCTCTGCAGACAGTTTTAATTTATGTCACAACTCCACCTCACTAGTGGTATGTTGCTAGCAATGTGTGTTCCATGTTTTTTAACAGCATGTTACTTTTACACTGCTATATTGTTCAATGCAAATGTTGGAGCTGCAATTGATACCCCCTCCCCCAAAAGACATCAAAGAATAAGGTGTGACGTTGCACAATGTGCACTAGTGGTCTGCTGGACTCTGTGGGACATTTTAAAATTTTGTAACTTGCTTTATGTTACAGTGCCACTGTGATAGTACTATGTGCTATTTGTGTATGTGCACACGTGCGTATGTTTGTATTTTAAATAATATATGTTAATTCTTTATTGCTTTAAACTGCAAAGCAAAATGTTCCAGTTCCAGTTAAGACATGGGTCATAGCACCAGACAAGCATCATCATCATCATCATCAGCTCCCTTTTCCCATTTTTTTCTACATGGGGCCGGGGTATCGTGTTAACTGTCGCCAACTCTCTCAATTCAGTGTCACACTCCTGCCTTCTTCAACACTCATGCCTGACTGTCATACATCTTCTTTCACTCAATCCATCCACCTCTTTGCTGGATGACCTTGCTTCCTCTTACCTTCTTCCTGTTTGTCCCAAATCTTCCTCACCACATTATCTTCTGCTTTTCTGCATGTGTCCAAACCACCGTAATCTGTTCTCTTTGATCTTGATCTTTGATCTTGTCTGGTGCTCTTTGAGCACCAGAGAAGCACAATCTAAAATTTTCAGAATTGCACTTATTGCCATAGATTTGTGCTATATCAACAATGTATATTACATCTTTTAAAAACAAATCTAAGTGTTACAAATGCAATCAGGAATGTTCTGTGATGCTAAATGCTTTTCAGTATTTCAGACAGTGTGTTATTTCTGTGTTGTGATAAAGTGTATTGCAAAGTGTCAAATTCAACTTGTAAAGAATTATCTGTACAACATTCTAAGCTACTGGCTATTTTGTGGAAAGTTTTTGATATGCTGGCCAAATGTTTTTTTCACAGCTCATTATAATATGTATCCAATAGTATCCATGATTTCTAGTGGGATTTTACCTGAAACTGGAGTAGATTGTGGAATCCACAAAACTGGATGAAGATAGCATGGATCTGATTGTAGAGATTGTTAAATAAAGGGCAGAGTAGAGACTCTATTAAACTAGTTTACAGTTGGGTATTTGGACTGCATTGTTTGTATGTTATATTACTTTAGCCTGCTGATTACAGTGAAATGACCACTGTGTTTCTGTAATCTAAGATGTTTATATGCAGGTTTGCATTTTATTTCATTATTGCTTTCGGCACAAAGTATACAGATGGACAATTCTGACAACAGTTCTGACAGCCTACTGCACACTATATAGTACAGAAGTGGAAAAACTCAAGTTGCAGAACTTAAAGATCATGTCCAATACTTTTTGAACCACGGCTCAAAGTTACCTTTTAAAATACCTGCGGCATGTGGAAGCTTGGCATAAAGGGACATTCACATTATCTAGATGATACTCATTTAGGGCTCACAGAAACTAGCAATCATTTCCATGAATGCAAAGTCTAATTTTTTTTTTTTGAGCATGTGTGTTTTGGAGGGGCTGTTAATTGGTAAACAACTGTAAAGCAATTAGATTTTTGCCAAACTAATTTCTTACATTTTTTTTACCAATTAATCCACTAATTAGTGAGTCTCACCCTGATCGCAACAGGGTGTATTGGTTGCAGAGAGGTATCAGCAACTGCTTCATTTACACTTTGTGTGTCACTGGAATTTTTAATGTTAATTTTTATCCATGGCGCAAAGAAAAAACAAACTTCCTTTTAGCATGAAGAGGTGACTGTAAGCCAAAATGTGAGTGCTGTTCTTCAAAGACAAGTTTTCTGTTACCCTGCATAAAAATCTTTGGACATGATGTTTAATGTTCAGTATGGATAGAAAATATACATTTTGGACTGGGAAGTAGAAAACAGTAAATCTTATGTTAAGGGTTTGATACTTTAGGACATTTTTGTTTAAGAAAATAAAACAGTAGGAGATTGGAACAGAGTTAATAATAAGAAATTGTCTACTATGAAGAGTTATAGTATGTTGTCTACAAAAATGTAATTGTTATAGAAGGATATGTAGTAAACATTTGTCTGTTAGAAATAAAAAAGAAAATAATACAAATGTTTTATGGAAGGTTCATTAAGTTCTGATAAAAAGGCATATAATATAAAAAAGATCAGCTGGGGGAACTAAAGTGTTTCACCCTATGGCATAGTTTCATACATGTTCAAGTATTGATGATGGGAGAAAGGACTGAAGAAAGCCAGATAGTGAAAATTTTTGTAGCAAAATAAAAAAAGTATGTGAAAGTGGGCAAAATAATTAAAGAAGCAAGACGAGAGGATACAAACATAGAAATGAGAGAGGTAAACCTGTCCAGAGGAACAGAGGGATAAAGCCTTGACTGTGACCTGAGCTCAGTTAGTAACTCAGGTACCTGTGTGAGCTGGCAGACTGGGAGAGGAGGACGAGTGAAGAGTGCACAATCACTTGTATCTCCTTAGGGAGAAGGTTGAAGATGATGTGCTCACATTAGATTAGTTGTTAGTATAACCCTAGGTGATTACAGGGCTCAGAATTGCAGATGGGCTAGGCTTGCTGGTGGACCTGGGAGGTCTTTCAATACTTTCTCCCAGATAGGGATGTTTTCAAGACCATGCCTTAATTTAGACATGCTTTGACAGAGAGATACCAGCCCTTAGAGGATAGATAGGTCCATAACTAATAAATCCTAGTTGTCATCCTTGAACATGTAGGGCTCTCTGACCATAACCCCCAGCTGAATCTACTTCAGTTACAGGGAGGATGGGTTATTCATTGAATGCTGCATAAATAGGTTACTAAGGTGAGGAGGGTGTTAGAACTTTGTGAAAGGGCTACATTATACAAGCAGGAACACACAATAAGCGGAGTCATTGAAAAGTTTGCAGATTAGTGGGACATGCAAATTGGGTTGCACTTGCTTCTGGAAAGGCTACATTAATTATGCAGGCAGTTAATATAATATGCGATTCCTGTTTGATTTCTACTTAGTCTTTTTTCTATTATGTGGAAAAGAACTGATGGAATCTGATGTTACTGTGTTCCTGGGAAACAAAATATAAGCTAAATATTTTGTAACCAATAGTAGAGAGTGAAGTCAGTCTCACTCGAAGACCTTGCAAATGACATTTATGTAAGCTGTTGTTATCTGCCTGTTTGATATTTTATTAGCTTAAAATGGTTAGGGCCTTTATTTATTTTGGTTACAGTCAGGTAAATTTATTTAGCTGTAGGTCAGATTTTTAAATACACTATATAACTGATTAGTGTGTTCTACTCCTTATGTAACTGCTTATACAAGTGCAACTTTAATCTATATCAACCCTATCTTTTTTATTCTCTAAGTGAACATTTTATTTATTCCTTTTTAAGATCTTGTGGCTGATATTTATTTACTTAAGTCTTAATCATTATTTTAGGAGTGATATTGTTTAGCAGTGTAGGTTATCAGGCTATGGAATGTGCCTCTGACTGGACAGATCATTCAACACATTAGCATTCCGTGTTTATTTTTATTATTATTATTATTTTAATTGTCTATTAATTAAGAGTGGCATGGATAATTGATATGTAGGTCTCTAGCCCAATAATCTAGAGTGGGGTGGTGCTACCTTGCCAGGACTAAAGCTGTGGAGAATTTGAGAATTCTGTAGGTCTTTCCTGGGAACTGTGTGTGTGTGTGTGTGTGTGTGTGTGTGTGTGTGTGTGTGTGTGTGTGTGTGTGTGTGTGTTTGGGGGGGGGGGGTAGGTGGTTGTGGATGGTTGAGGGTATGTTTGTGTGTGTGTGAGGAGGGTTGAGGGTGTGCGTATGTGTGTGTGTAAAATTTGTTTGAAAGGTATTGCACAGTCCTCCACGTATCTCATGTCCTAGCTATCCCATCAGTATGTTCATATATTTAGTACATTTGTCACACTCAGTCTAGAGGCACTGTCTAGTCAAGAGATTTGTCTAGAGTCACACAGTTAGGCAAATTGAAGCTGAGGGAATCAAACCCTGGAACCACAGGATGCAGCTCAATAACAACTCATAGCTTTAAATCTATGCGCTAACTGCCAAATGTAGCATAAGAGAAAAAATTATTTAATGCAGAAACACTCTATGTAGATGAGGCTTATTTAGCATGTGCAGTGTCAAACTGTAAAGTGCAGCATAGCAAAGGCATTCACATACCACTGATACACAGACATCTCTTTGCCAAGAGAGGTTTATTGATACAGTTTCTATAGCTATAATGACTATAGTGAATGCAGACATGAATAAAATGTTTATATAGTTTGTAAACTGATGTTACTAAACTATAATGGTTTACATCTTTTTAATGTTTGAACATAAAGTTGATCTGATCTGTAGTACTGATACGTTTTACATACAACATTGTAGCACTGTGTTGTGTGCAGAATAATAGACACATATACCCAAAGTTTATAGTACATGCTTTTGAATGCCTCACCACTGATACATTTGACACAAATGACCTCTGTAATATTTTGCTGTAGGACGTCTACACCTGCCCAGTGGATAAAATATGATAATTTCACACCTGAGTTGACTGACAGCCTTCTTGAGGCATTTATGCAGCACAGCCTGCCTCATTTGGGTCCCAGTGATAGTTATCATCTATGTGACTGTTTGTTTGAGGATGTTGCCCACCAGATGATTGCTGTGGAAGATGGGATCATACTACCTGTGCAAGGTTGCCACTGATGTGTATCATACATGCATGATAGTGTAGATTAGTGTGATAGAGACTTTGCCTTTGAATAACAAGCTACTGGGGAAGCAACGCCTACACCTATAGAAACAGAATTGCTCCCAGTTTCACTGAACAGTTATGGCCCCACACTGACTCTTCTAAGTAGTTGAATGCAGATACCTTCCATATGCTGAAAATTTATGGCATTCTCTACCAGTTTTTATTTTTGTCTTTTGTAGACATGGGGGAGCCTTAAATTGGTTTCAGAATCATGCATGTGCTGCATTGGGCTACATTTATAATCTGTATTTTTCATTTGCATTGCAGTCCACCTTCACAGCCTGTTTTAGAAATTGTAACTAGTTAGTGGCAGTTCTCATACAAAGATTAGCATCTTCCTTATGAGCAGATACTTTGCAATATAGCCCTAATTCTTTTTTTTGTTGTAAATAGTAATAACAAGTGGCTAATTGTCAAACTGTACACAGTGTGTGTATATATATATATATATATATATATATATATATATGTGTGTGTGTGTGTTATATATATATATATATATATATATATATATATACATATATATATATATATATACACACATATATATATATATATATATATATATATATTCAGAATATATATATTGCAATGTAAATACACTAGATTTTTTAACCATGTATGCTTGCAAGTTGTTACTAGGGTAGAATGGCCATGTATTGTACAGGCATTATTGGGCTGGCAGCATAGAGGATTAAGACTGTGTACTATTAATGAGATGCTAAAGTAGAGCATTGTCTGATTATCTCACAATGCATATACCTACTGTTTGACTTAACCAGACAGTGCTCTGGGGCAATTGGGAAACTGTGCTAAGTTCCTCAATGTCTCCGGGACCACATGCTTAGTAATTACCTATGATCCTGTAACTCAAAGGTTTACTGCATTTTATTAATTGTAATCAACATTATGTCTGTGCTATGTCTTTGGCTTGTGGTCCAGGTCATGGCAGAAAATGGTCCCTGGACTATCTCACTTACCCAGTTAACAAACAATTAAATAACTAAATAAACTATAAAGGAATAAACGACATCTGAAAAATGTTCAAGAGTTTTTCTTAATTTCTAGTTTTACAGTTTTGTGCAAGGTCAGCTTAGGACTCAAATGGGTGAGATGAGGTACTATTTAATGATGAGTAGGATTATCTGAAACGCTGTAAAAACAGGTACATAACTGGAGATAGGAAATAAAAGAAAGACTAAGAGAACTACTGGATAAACTGAATACAAACAAAATGTTGACAGGTTTGATGAACGGTATGAGGTATGGGAAAATAATGAACATCTTATTAAATTAATCAGTATTTTTGAGTATAAAGGGTATATTTTACTGAGGGAAAGTTGTACATTTGTTTTATTTGTTTGATTTACACATTCATATTTAAGAAATGAATATGTTATGCACAGATATTCTTCTGCAAAGAAGAATTTGCTATAAATAAAATGCCCCTGCCCTGTTGTTCTTCTCAGCCATGCCATAGGATCTTTAACATTCGCCTAAGCTACTGTCATACTGATGACACCTCCATTTAACATCTCATCCGAAGGATAGCACATCAGGGATTCAGCACTCCCTCCATGTGCTGCATGTATCAGTTTCTAGCAGCATGGAGTTTTCCACATGGTATGCACCATCATTTACAGAGTACATATTTTACTTGCAGTATTAGCATTTAGTTCATTTCATACCTTTCTGCAACTTGCTGTGAGTGATACACCTGCTGAGTGAAATTAACAGCATTGAGATATTGTTGCTGGTGAAGGACATAATTACACAGGCATTTTGAATGAAGCAAAAAGTATGTATACTACTGTTTTACTTATTATGCATGCATTTCTGAACATGTATAGGTGAGCCAAAATGTTGCTGCTTTCTTTATTATGTTTTATCTCTTTGATGTTACTGACATTGTCCTGTTTCTTTTTTCTGCTTCAGTGGTTTTATGTGGAGGTATTATAATGGTTTGAGTGCAAATATTTAATATTTGGGCTTTAGACAATTAGCACTTAATATACATTATAGTCTATAGTAACTAAGCATCACCCAGACTCAGGATTCATGAATTAAAGAATGTTTTACTTTGAAATGTTCAGACTTAAACATAGCACTACCTGACTTTTCAAATTTCTTTAAAATAAACAAAGGCTACTTTGGTATTTCACCTTCCAGAACACCTAAAGGTTTCAACTTAATTTCAACACCATTCAACAAAATCACAAGTCCATATTTCAGTTCAATAAATCTTCCATAGCCATCTGTCTTGCTGAAAGTAGTTATGGGACTTACAAACCCAGATTTACAATATTTAAATTTTCATATGATTCTTCATTATTGAAATGTTCCAGTCATGCAGCTATCAGAGTTCCATACATAATACATTCAAAAACTAGAGCTTCCTTCGGTTTTGTCTCAGTTGCTTCACCATCAGCTTTCAATATCCTTTTGTCCCTTTTCTTCTACAGCAGATGCACTTGCCTAATGCTCCTACCCGAGGCTTAATCATGTACATCACACAGGGGCCTTAAAGTGATAGAGATCTAGGTATTTCCCCAAACAGGCTAGTTTACCACACCAGTAATTCATTTTAACTGGATGAGGTGACTTGATTTTTGTACTGTAAATGCAAGATGGAGTGAGTTAAATTTGAGTACTTGTACAATATATCCACATATATACTATAAGTGAAAAATGATCTTTTGGCACACAGACTACGTTAATCTATTGCATCTGTATTTTTATGCAAACAAAATCTTCAGGTGGTGCAAGGTGTTTATTTTAAAAAACCCTTATGCTGTGAGCCTATCCTAACCACTAGAAGTCTAAAAAATGAATGTTTTTAGTATATTATAATTATTGTGCTTTTACCTTTATCATTTTGTATCCCAGACTAACTTTAGATGGCACAGACTAAAGCTACATAAGTTATGTTTTCCAGTTTGCCTTCCTATTTTCCTGACATGTATACAACATAATTTGGAAGCAGAAATAGATGTAGAATGTACAGGGCTGCTTTAAATAACTGAGCATTAACTGTAAGTAGCAAAATAATGTATTAGTGCATATGAAATTGAATATCTTGGCCTTCGAGTCATCCAGGAAGCTAAAGGGATGGAGACTGGATGGCTAGGAGTGTTACTGACTTTTTTCATTGAAATATACAGTCAAGATATACTGATGTCCATGTAACCAGGCTGAACAAGGAGAAGATAAATGTTAGATGCTTATCTGGAGCCAGGATCTGCCAAATCATGCATTATGGAGCTTTCAGACTATGTGTCTCAGGCTGGTATGAGCCTGGCAGTGAGCAGCATATTACTATGACTGAAGAAGATGCCACAATATGAGCAGAAAATTATTGACTTCAAGAACTGTCTGCCTTTCTGGTGTCATTCTAAGGGGATCCAATATCTGTCAGTTTGGGAGGACATGATCAACAGACCACATTCCTTTACCAAAGATACTCTGCACCTTTCCCCTCTAGGTTTTGAGTACTGGCTGAGGCTTTGTCTGCCTCCATAGTGCCTTTTTAGGCAATGCCAAATTGACAAAAGTACCGATATAGTAAAATCAACATAACAGAACCTCAAAGTATTACTCCTCAATGACAGGAGCCTAAATAAAAAATACACTCCCTCCAGCCCTCCTCACACTCAAGCATGTAGATATCTGTGCAGTTACTGAGACATGGTTTACCCCACAAAGTACCCCAGCAGTGCAAGGTTTCAGTGCCTTCCACACTTTTACACCAGTAGCCACAGAAAAAAGGGCTAAAGGTGGAGGTGTCTCAGTATACATCAATAACAAGCATACCTCTAGAGTGGTCAAACAAGATAATGTGCAGATCACCATAGACAAAATCCTGTACCACACACTAGCTAGCTACAGGTCAGCCTCCATGTCCCAAATAGCTCACAATGCAAACCTGGACCTACTGGAGACACTAATCATCCAACCTAACACCCTATTCATGAGAGACTTTAATTACCCCTCTATAGATTGGGAATCCTACAAAGGAACAAATCTACAGGTGCAGAGATTCCTGCACTTTGTAAATACAAACACCCTTGACCAAATAGTGAATATGCACACTAGAGGCTCCAAGAAACTGGATCTTATGCTCATAAATATGAGACTGCACCCCCCCCCCCCCAAGTCTCATCATCCCTGGTAAGGTCCGACCACAAAACTGTCTCCTTCAAAATCAAAATCAACTCTGTAATCCCATTAAAACCATTAACAGGAACTATTTTAAGGCAAATTACCTGTTATTAAGTGATGGCTTGTCAAAATTCATTACCCCTCCGAACTCCAAGAACATACCAGACTATGCTGAATTGGTCTCAGAAACTCTATACAACCATGTCAGTGGCTGCATAGAGGCAGATCTACCTACCAGAAGTAAGCCCACAAATAGCCCCAGAGCCAGCTTGGTGGCATCCCAAATTAAACAGGATATACAGCAAAAGAAAAAAGCAGGAAGTGTAATTCCCATAAAGATAAAAACTCTCTTGTCAAAGTAAATAGGCAACTAAGAGGGCTAATTAGGTCAAGCAATGCCAACTTTGAGGTTAAGATATCCTCCCTGGTGTAACATAACTGTAAGGTCTTGTATAGCTATATCAGAAGCCTCAAGGGCAGCACACAGCAATATGCTGAACTACTGGTTAATGGTGCCACATTCACCAAGCCTGGCAAAATAGTGAACCTGTTAGGAGACAAATTCAGTTCCAACTTTACCCTTCTCTCGCCCCCAACCATTCTCTCAATAATACCCACAAACATAACCCCTCCAACTGTAACTACAGAGCATATACTGATTGCACTCACTAAAGCCAAGAATATGGCCTCAGTGGGCCCCAGTAGCATCCCAAGATGCCTTCTGAATAGTCTAAAATATGACTTGTCAGGACCCTGGATCCATTATTTAACTATAGTCTTAAAACATGCTTTCTGCCATGTGAATGGATAATGGATACATAAGGGAAGACCTTCTGCAGATCCTGGAAACTACAGACCCATTAGACTGACATGTATTACGTACAAAGCCATGGAAAGAATTGTCATTGAAATTATCAACAAGGACATAGGAGACCTCCAGATACTGGATCCATCCCAGTTTGGCTTTGTCAAAGGAAGGTCATGCTTACTGAATCTGGTGGACTTCTTTGAAAAGGTCACTAAGGCAATGGATGAGGGGAAAACTGTGCATACTGCCTACCTAGATCTGGCTAAGGCATCTGAAAAAAAAACACCAGGGCACTGTTAACAAAGGTACAGAACTTGGTATGAACCCCTTTATAACACAAGTGATAGCTAACTGGCTCACTGATAACCTGGAGGTTAGAATCAGTGGAATCAGTGAGGCAACCTCCACAAAGAGGCCAGTGAACAGTGGAGTCCCCCAAGGCTCTCTGCTAAGTCCACTCTTCTTTGGCATCTACTTCTTGGATGACAAAGCCAATATCAAAGGTCTCTGGCTAACCATGTTTGCAGATGATAGCAAACTGGAGCAGTCATTAATACAGATAAACGCTTGGTGCCAAAGCAATGGGTTACAACTCAATATCAAAAAAATGCATGATAATATATTTTGGGAAGTCTTCCACCCTGGGTAACTACATCATCAATAAAACACCCTTAAAAGTTGATTTACGAGTCAGGGATCTGGGAACTCATGTAGATAGTAACCTAGCCTTCCGTTAACATGTATCCAAGATGGTAAGAAAATCCTTCTTTGTTGCTCAACTTATATGCAAGGCCATGACATCTATGTCCAGAGATGCCATCATACCACTGTGCTCTGCCCTCATAGAGTATAATGCCCCCTTCGATATGTACCTGACCAGACACATGCAGCAACTAAAATGTCCACAAAGGTTTCTTACAAAAAGAATATAGAGACTAACACAATGTCCTGCATTGATTGCCTCAAATCTCAGTCTCCTTACTTGGTATCATACAGAATTCTGACAGGACAGGTGATCTTTGTCTGACAGACAAGGTATCCCTGGTTTCTGTTTTGATGAGTGTTTTGCACATCCACTAAACAAACAGCATCAGAACTACTAGTCTAAAATACCTACATTTTGCTTGCAACATAAGTAGGACACATTGTTGAGAAAGATATGTTTCTCATAGAATTCCCATTCTCTGGAATAGGATCCCCATCCATGTAAGCGGACTTCCTCCCTACCGTATTTAAGTGCAACTTAGACCAAAGGATGGGTAAATGGGATATTCACCCTTGGTCTGGCTTCTATGTCTCTGATGGTAATCATTAAATTACCCCCTATAAATCATATTTATATCAAATGTGTGGGTCACATTTAGGTTGCACGTCTAGGCTTTTAAGGGCCCAAGTGGTTGTTAGCCTAGTATACACCTGTGAACCTATGAACCTAAGCATGAATTTGGCTGTAAAAAGGTCCAGTCAAATAACGGATGATAATGTTAAGTATCCAGACACAGCAGTTTTTTTAATCAACTTTGTAATTCATGGGGTAGTGCAATCTTGCTTTTACAGACTGAACCAGTAAAAGACAGTTAAGCATTTCATCTTGTAGGTTTCATTTTCTTGACAGAAATAGCAGAAAGATTATTGTCATTCAGTTTGTGAACCTGAGTTTGATTTAGTGAGATTCTTTGATTTGGTACCAGCTCAGTAGAATAAGAGTAGGATTTCCACCAATGTTCCGGTGACTTGTCTTTGGGTACATTTAGGCATTACAGGATTATAGCAGGTTACTAACATAACAGCCATAGAGCCTTTTAAGCCTAGCCATTCATGCCCCAATTTTCCCAATTATCAATACCACAGACTAGAATGGCTTTGGTATATGCCTGTGCTTTTGGGCATCTACAAGATTCTCCTGTCCATAAGGGACACACACGACAAGCTGGGGTGAATTTGCTATTTCCTATCCATTGGTCCAAATTAAATTTGCATAGGCTAAGGAAAGAGCACTGCTTCACATGAATGGAGAGCCTGTTCCAGAGAAGGGGTAATCTCTGAGACACATACCTGTCACTCCAACATGTTTTGTTTACGGCACATACAGAGTTTAGAGTCTTAGATTGGGTAATTCTAGTGCTGCTTGTCTTGTGAATGTGTAGCACATCCTTCAGGGTGGGATTGAAGAATGCCTTGTAGTTTATGCATATATTGCTGCTTGTCAAACATTAAATGAGCTTACTCTCTGCACTGGTTGGAGGGATCTTGATCTCCAGGAATGGGATTGCCCTTTACTGAAGGCTCCAATGAGTCCTCAGAGTTTGGGACTTGTTTGAAAACATTCAGCACGTGTATTAGAAGGCATGCAGAGGAAGGTACAGTTGTGTAATTAAACTTACCATAATAGCAGATGTTCTAATAGATCACTGTTGCAGTAGCCTAAGCTATTTGGGTTATATCCTGCCAAGGATATGTCCAACTGACCAGCTTTTCAAAGCCTTGGGGTATCTTCCCTGCTTTCTAATTGCCAGAAGCTTGAGCAGAGCTCTGTATAAAAGACAGTTAGAGCACAAAAAACTTCAGCGCTTTCTTGCCCCAAGAAAGGAGGCAATAGCCATTAAAGGAAAAAGGCTGGTGTGGTAAAACAGGAATAACTATATACACAAGAGTTTATAGGCTCACCATCAGAACCCAGCAAAGTCAGTTCCTGAAATATCAGCCTGACAGGGCCAAACTCACATTGCCAAAATTTAAAAAATGCAAACCATTGGACTTGTTAAGGCCCCCCCCCCCCAATCCATGGTAGAGCATGTTCTTGTGTCCAGACTGGTAGGAACTTTACAGATTTGATGTTTTTTTACTCTGTTGGACTTTCCAGGATGGGAGTTTAGGCCCCTCTTTTTTGTTCTTCTAGGAATTGACCTTGCTGGCTTTGCACAAATGATAATACACACACACACACACACACACAATGGAAAAAAAAAACAAAGAAAAAGACAGAGGGAGGAGATGGTTACTGCAGCAATGATTTATTAGAATATGTAGTATTACGGTATATTCACTTATCCAACTATCTATGTTCAACAATTGATCATTGTTGCAGTACCCTAAGTGCCTCAGAGCTTAGAACCCTATTGGGAGGAAGAAGTAAATTAAGAACCCAGTAGCCTCTGGAAAATGGTTGTAGCAAAGCCTGTTCTAGACATGGAAAGTAATCCAGTTTCTAGTGCTGTTGTAAAAGTATGTACAGAGGATGAAGCTGCAGCTTCTACAATAGTTCTAGAGTTCACCTCTTTCTAGAAAACCACAGAAGAAGCCAAAGCCCTAGTGGAATGGATCTTAACCCCCTTTCAGAAGTGGCTTCTTGTGGTGAGAATGACAGAAAGAAATTGCATGAGATAACATTTAGAAACTGTCTGCTTTAACACTGGTTGTCCTTTTTTCTCACCATCATAGGAGACAAATAACTGATTAGCATTCTTGAAGGACTGAGTTCTGCACAATCAGGATCTGAGTTGCCTGTGGGCAGCCACAGTATGATTTTTTTTTATCCATTGTTTTTGGGTTCTGGAATGAAAACAGGCAGATAACTAGATTAGCTCAAGGTAAACTCTGAAACAACTTTCGGTAGAAAATAATGATTTGTTCTCAAAGAAACCCTGTCCTTATGTTGAGTCAGCTCTATCCCATTTTTAATAAAGACGTGTAACTCAGATACCCTTCTTGCAGAAGTCAGAGCAATGCGTAATACAATCTTCTGTGTTAAGAACTTGAAATCAGCCTAATTAGCTGGTTCAACTGGAAGAAGAGTTAGCTTTTAAAGTTAAGATTCCAAGGAGGATCCACTTTTTTTCTAGTTGGATGAATATGTAAAACCTCTTTCAAAAACTGCTTGACTTGAGGACATGAAGAAAGGAGGGAACTTAGGGCAGACAAGCAGAAATGGCTGGTAGATAAATCTTGATAAATGAGTAAGAAATGCCAGAGAATAATAACTCACACAAATAATAACCAGAGGCACCTGGTCCATGGAGTAGCACCAACTAGAAATTCATTTCCTCTTCGACATATATGAAAGCTGCTGTGGTGCAGTGCTTAGCATTGTCGCCTCACAGCAAGAGGTTCTCGATTTCGATTCTTGGCTGTGGTGCCTTCTGTACAGAGTCTGCATGTCCTCCCTGTGGTCACATGAGTTTCCTCTGCATGCTCCGGTTTCCTCCCAGATTCCAAAGACATGCAGTAGGTGGACTGGCCACTCTAAATTGGCCGTAGGTGATAGTGTGTGTGTGCGAGTCTGTGGTAGGAATCAACTACTGAAGAAGGGCTAGCCACCCGACAGTACAAACCTTGGCTCGAGATGATTGTCACTGCTGAAGTGACATCCTGACCCCATGTGCAAAAATGGGAAAAGAGGTTGAGGATGGATGGATATATGATTTCCAAGTAGAGTTTTTTTAGCCTCCTTCAGTACCTGATGCATGTCCTCAAAAAAAAGGTCATCTAAACCTCACCACAACAATAAATAGGATGTGCTGGAGGGATAGATTCCTGTCCCAGAGACTTCCCATGCTCTAGAACAAGACTCCAATCTACATTAGGCATAGCTCCTTGCTAACCCTCTTCAACAGAAACCTTGACGAGTGGATGGAAAACAGAAAGATTACCCTGAAGATCACTTCAATGGCTCTGCTGGATAGAGACACAGGGAACTAATCTAAGGGGGCGGCAAAAGCCAACACATTCTGACTAGGCTTATAAATGCCTTTGGGCAGATAGCCTAGTACCTACCTATGAACCTATGAACCTATTTAATCAGTCATTGAAGAGTTTTCTGGTTGGGGTGCATCAAACAATCCCTGTCGTATGTAATTAAATCCTATCTGTGAGGCTGCTTGTGGTAATTGCCATTGGCTAGTTTCAAAACAAGGGAGAACCACTGTTGTGTGGGCCAAAAGGGGATCTCTACTATTATCTTTGGGGAGTTCTTCTGGATCTTTTGAAGAACTCTGGAAATCAGTGAAAAGGGATACAGGAACAATCTTGTCCATGGGAATGAGAGCACTTCTGTCTTCCAGGCCTGTTTGCAAGGAATCCCAGAGCAGAATTTCTTTAATTGTGTTGTTCTTGGGGGGGGCAAACAGATCTAATTGAGGTGTTCTCCACAGTTGGATTAATTCTTGGAAGACTGCTGGGTGCAGTTTACAATCATGAGGGTCTGTCCTAGTCCTTCTTAACTTGTCTACTACAATGTTTTATTCTGATAAAATGTATGAAGCCTGAAGAGTC
Source organism: Protopterus annectens (assembly GCF_019279795.1). Lineage (NCBI taxonomy): Eukaryota > Metazoa > Chordata > Ceratodontiformes > Protopteridae > Protopterus > Protopterus annectens. The sequence goes on from NC_056729.1 coordinate 1,367,650,717, forward strand.
AAACTGAGCTGAGTTGCTACCTCCCAAGCTATCACAGCAAGTTTGCAAGGGGGAAAGATCTGGTATCCCCCTTTAAGTTTATGTATTACATCACTGTCCTAGATATGAGATAATTTTTGGCTTTCAAAACATTTATTACTGCTCCATTCTCTCTCTCTGACATTTATGTGCTTTTGCTTATCCTATTTGTTCCACAGACATTGCACTTTTACTCCTTTTGAAACTGCTCCCAGGCATGGTCTAAAGTATCTGTTTTGACAGACTGAGGAGAAAGAAGAGGAAAGAAAAATGAGAGATATAGATTCTGAGAGAATTGGTTTACCCACCATAGAACCTCCCTCCTCACAAAACACAGGATTTTCTCATGTGAAGTCTGGCCAAGGGAATCATGAGAAACATAGAAGCCACATAGCGCAGAATCCCAATGAAATCCCTGGCAGACACCTTGTTTGGATTGGAAAACTCAGGAACAACTGTTAGAATATCTGTACTTTGTATGGAAGAAGAAAAGCTCTTCCCAGAGCAGAATCTAATAGACACGCCAGGGAAAATATTCTGTGGGAAGTGATGAGAAAATAACTCAGTAAGTTCACTTAAAAAAAAACAGAGTGAGTTGAAGATTATGAACACTTGTTAGGAACACTTCTGACATTGGAAAAAGAATCTGCAAATATAGGTGAATCATTCCTATGTGGAAAAAATATGAATGCACTGAAGTCTGCAATAAACAATTATTAAAGTCAGACACTTTGTAAATACCTTTGGAACAACAAATAATCCAAAGGGTAAGGCAGAACTGATAATATAAGCCAGTTACAGAGCATTTTAAGAAACAAAAGAGATGTTTACCAGTGAGAATGTGATAGTGGGCATCTTTTAAGTCCAACTTTACCATGAAAGTGAGTAAAGGAACAACAGGTAATAAAATCAGAAGGGATAACATTTTGAACTTTAGGACCATGACAAAACGATTGAGAAAGGAATGGGTTAGCACAGGCCTCCATATCCCTTTTTCTTTGGCATTAGAAAAATCCTTGAATAAAACCTTTTGCCTATCTGCCATTCAGGCACTGGTTCTATTACCTCCTGGGATAACATTTGTTCCAGAACTGGAAAAAATGGGGATATGTGGTTTACTAAACAAGGAAGAATATCCTGCCCTGTAAAGTAGGGGCCCTCCATTGCCAAGTGTACTTCTGCTGAGTGACTTTCAGAACCCATTTTTCTGAAACTATCTGATACCATAAAAGGAGATGAAGCCTTAGAGAGAGGGAGAGATTACCAGGAAGAGGATGGGGGAAATCTGAAATGGCAAACAGCCATTATGACTTTTTGAACTGTCCTAGATTTTAAGAGGCTTTCTCTTTCTTTTTGTAGCTTCTTTGCCGCTTTGTTTTTTAATCCTATTTGGTGCACCTTGTTGCTTGAATTGCTTTTTGAAAAAGGAAGGCAAGGTGGAAGAAATGTTTTCCCTTTAAAAAGGGAATTTGTGAGATTTGAGTTACCCCTTGAATCAATTTTCCCCTCTCATCAAATCTCTTATAAGCACCTCAGATGCAGAAAGACTAAACACAGCTTCCTTGTCTATGGGTGAATTTAAAATTTCAGCTTTAACATCCTTAGGAAGATTTTGTGAATAACCAATCAAATCATCCTATGATTGACACAAAAGCAGTAGCCCTAGAGACTATATCAACAGCATCATAGGAACAATTTATAAGGCATATTTAATAACACGAGAAGCATATACAAACGAGGCATTCAAAGATTTTTTTTTATCTTAGAAGAAGAAAGGTTAACAGTAAACTTTTTTGTGCTCTCAAAATACAGAAGTAAAAATTTTCAGCATGTGAGCCTGGCCATTTAACATTCTGAATATTAAATTGGAAGAAGAAAAAATGTTCTTCCAAATTTGTTAAAAGCTTTCCCATCCTTGTCAGAGAGAATGTGTTTAGCATTAGAAATCTGTCTAGCAATTGTAGATTTGTGAGAGAAATCACTGCAGGGTCTGCACTGGAGTTAGAAAACAGGTATTTTCAAGTCTGAGGTAACCTGTATAACTTATCAGACTTCCTAGGGGCAGGTGGTTGACTGTCAGGTGACCTTCAAGTTGTAAGGAAAACATTCTGTAAAGCAGGTAAAACAAGAGGAACAGCTGCAGATTGACGAATGTCCGGCTATAAAAAATCATAATACATTTGCTGGAAAGTAGGAACTTCATTCTGATCCCACTGAAAAAAGACACTCTTACCTTGTAGAGAAAGTTTCAGAAAAAGAAAATTCTTCTGAATGGAAATCTGAAGCAACACTTTCCTCATAATCAGAATCTTCAGGTAGTGAAGAAAATCTTGAAGCACAATATTCTCCATCCAATCCCTGCTCCTCTGATGTAAAATCAGAGCCAGAAAGAGAGGGAACTTTTTTCCTAGAAGAGGAAGTAGATAAAGTGAAAGCAGAAATTAACTCCCTAGCAAATGTATTTATTTATTTGATGATCAGGAATGTCTAACTAGGACACAAGCCTATTTTCAGCAGAGACCCAGAGAGAAACACACCAAACCCCAGCAAATCTTCCCTGTCCATTGAAATAGAAACAGGAGAAGTCAAGTTTTTTACTTTTTGTTTACTTTTCCTGGGAAACCCGCTGGAAAAGAACTGATCAAAAGCAAGCATATACCCTGAGACACAGGCTGCCTTTCCCAGCTGTATGGTAGACCTTCACCTGCCCCTTACCCTGAGAATGAGAAGCGTGGTTCTCCCTTGCATGTGAAGGGCAACCCTAGAGCCACAAGGTATGTGTCTATCACCTGGTTCTTAGTGGCTGTATGTGCTAAATCAGCAGGACCAGGGGAAAATGATGAATGATCTGTGGAATTAAATCTGGCCACAACAGAGCCACCCAAATAGTGGCTTTGGAAAAATGGAGCCAACTGGAGGCTCAAAAACTCCTTGACAACTTTCTTCTTTTTCCTGGATGGAGAAAGATGAACTGAGGAGACCGGCAACTGCTTCATATGTTCAGCTATGAAGGAAGCCATAAAAATGGGTAGCAGAGCCTGAAATAATCAAGTAAATTCAAAGACAATGAAAAAGTTTATTTTGGTAAAAACACACTGACAGCACCCTGAAGCACCAAGCTTTGCCCCAATGCATAAACTCTAAGTCCAAAAAACAGATTTTACACAAAAAGTTTCCACAAGTATTCACTGTAGTAAAATCCCCTCACACAGGATGACAGTCCATGCAAAATAAGTTTCCTAGCCCAAGTAATATTAATATTACATAGAAAACACTAGCTTTCTTCAGCAAAATATAATAATATAAGGTTTTCCTCAGCAAGGGACTTATCTGCTCTACCTTGAAGGATGGCTAGCTGAACGTCAGTTCCACAAATCCGGCAGAAGGAGCACTGTCTGGATGCAAGAAATCTCTAAAACTTTTGAAGCTCTAACTACCTTTTGTATGGAGCTCTGCATGAGCTCCTGGTAATGACAGTGCATAGAATGCACTGTAAAGCTTTGAAAAGTATACCAGTTGGTGATATCCTTGGCAGGATATAACTGAAATAGCTTAGGCTACTGCAACAGTGATTTAGTGTTGACCATCCTGTATGCTCATCATGATAATCTTGCATGCTACTCCTACTGGAAAAAAGTAATTGATTGCCATACGCTTAGGTATAAATGTCCCCTGAAACAGCTGGGTCACAACTTAGGGTATATGACTGGAATTGTGGACACTGGAATTTCAAATCAAGGGATGAACACAGAAAATAGATGGGGCTGTCACAAGCATAAAGCCCATTCAAGAAAATGCTTCAAAAGAGATATTGTTGCCTTTTGGGAAAAAAGCATGAACTTTGCTTATACAGTTCAGCTAAATATCAGGTTTCCTTATGGCTTAATAAAAAAATAAGATGTATAATTCTAAAACTGATATAACTGATCGAAGAATGAAATAAATGAAATAAGGTTTAAGTACTTTTACATGCACTAATACAGGAACATTTTATATATGGTGCTATACCTAAAAGGGAAGGCAAATATATATTCCTTTTTACATCTAATGAAAAAGGGCAGAAACATATACATGCTTAAGAAGAATCCTCACCAACTTACATTGATAATTTTATGTGAATGACATACCTCTCAACTTATTTTTTGTGAATTCTGAACAAAACCAGAAATATTGCAGGAGGCAAAGGTTGGAAATCAAAGATGATTTTTAAGTTATAGTCTAATTCACTTAAAAAGTTAATAAAATAACGTGCTTTGCATCAGTATGCGCTTTTTGAATAATATTAAATATAGTCTAATGACTATCATTACTGGCTGATGGCAATCTTCAGTGATTTTTACTTATTAAAAGAAAGAAGATGAGAGAACAAAATTAAAAAGACAAAACATTGACAGAGAAAGCAGCAAAAAGAAGGCACGGAGGAAGGTATTTCAGTGTGAATAACAAATTATACATAGGAAAAGCTCAGTACAGTACAGTGTATTGCAAGCTACATTATTTATTTTTTCATCTGGTTGGCCAAATGCAATGAGCAAAGGTCAGCTTAAAAACTGAAAGAGAAACTCAGCTGTTGAAATCCAAGGTAAGGTTAAAGGGTGATGATACATAATTGCCTTCATCTTGTTTCTCCACTACAGGCATTGGCAGTTTATCAAAATAGACAGACCAAGGTTTGGAAATACAAGAGAAGCTATCAGCCTGCCTTTCATAAGCCTTTAATAAGTGGCAAAATGTATCTTTTATACTTTATTTTTTATTTGTCCTTGTAATCATCGTTGCATTCACTAATTATGTTAAGTTTATTCCAGACTGCAAGTTAATAATTACACAACATATTACATGTAATCACAAAGCTGACTTTCAAACACTTCTTTTTTGTGACTGTTGGAACTGCAAAAACAATATGTTAATATGTAACTTTGTTAAACAATCCTTAAAGCTATGGCTATATTATCTCCTGGTTGTGTGTGCAACCCAAGTATCCATAGTTAACATATAAATGCACCTGGACCTTCAAAATATTAACAGCAATATACCATAAAGTCAGTTCACTAAACTTCACTAATTAATTATGTATACAGTTACTGAGATGATCTGCCCAATGGTTCTCATAATTGAAAACCAAGATAAAACACTGTTTGTTCACAGTAAATTAATAAGAGCAGTAACATTAAATAAAGAAACTAACATAATAGTCTGTTTGGTATTCCAAACTGATCTCCAGACAGTGTGTCTTAAACGTAAGCAAAATATTAAAATATATTATTTTTATAATCTCTTACTGGATAAACATTCTTTCCAGCCCATGATGTCAGAGGTCACCAAAAGAGAAAGGCAAATCCAAGAAATCATGGACTTTATCAAACAGTGATTAAGAGATTTTTTGGATGTTCCAAAGTCTCTCTCATTGTAGGCAACAAGTACCGTAAAATACCTGCTCACCATAGTAAGTATATGTTTGTACATATTTATATGTGTATGTGTGCTTCCATATGCCCACTTTTTTAAGCTCTTTGCACCCACTGCTTATTGACCAGGAGCAGTCCTTTAGGAAGCCATCAGAAGTGATTAGGAGCTTTTCTGCTTTTGCTATAACACTCTTCATGAACACACAACGTACAAAGCCGAAGAGGGATGTATAATGGGCTTGGCTGACCACTCTTGTTGTCTGTCACTTCTGCAAGAGACGTTGGCAGCAAGCAGCCCTACCTTCCTTATGCCAAGCATGGGAAGTGGATTTTTTGGTCTCCACCAAAGAAACTGCACCTCCCTATGTGCTCTCTGAGCTCCTGCAAACCTACCCTCATTCAAGAGAAGTGAGCGAGCCTTGCCCCTTCACTTCAACCCCACCCTGGCTGGTTCCCCCAATGCTGGAGCTAAGTTTACACTCACACTGATGAAAGAGTGGAAGTAGTACCACTACTGGAACATGATCGGTCACAGCCATGGCAGCTACCATCAGATGATGTGGCTGACCTATACCTACATGGATGCCACCCACCCTTCCCAGCAGATGTTCCATCACTGACATTGCCCATTCCAATGTGTCATTCATCCAATCCATTGAATTGATAACACAATGGAGGCAGTCATGCATGTCAGCCTGTGCTACATCTACAACCCTAAGCATTTCCTCAGAAGCCCTATTGGAATGTGCCTGCACCTCCATGATGGCCCTAAACATACATCGAGTGGCACTGAAAGACACACCTGGATCAGGTGGAGGATGGACAGCAGCCCCCTCTGAGCAACCAGAACAACCCTACTGCGTGGCACCTTGCTCACACTTTGGCTGTGGCCAGAGTCAACAGGCAATGAAGCCACAGTAACCACACTACCCTGATCAAGTGTCTCACCCTCCACCTGTCCAGTATATCAGGGCTCACTGGAATGGTTTTGCATAGTCCTACTGGCTATGTCCGATGAAATTACAGGGGCTAGCTGAATATTAACCAAAGTGTCAGATTCAACCTCTGCACTCCCCCAACTGTGCCTGTGTTAGGCCACCATCAGCGTCAGAGTCTGATGATACTCTGACATCTGGTGGTAAGAGTCCTACACTTCCACTGTCAGGATCACTCATGACAATAAACAACAAACACAGGAAATAAATTAATAACTGCACTACTACAGTTCAGTATATGCTAACAAACTAACACTGGTTCCACTATCACAGACAGTACACCAGTATACACACACAGTCTTAACACACACCTCACACATATGGATAAATGAATATTTCTGTGAAATGCACATCAGTACTGAAATAAAAATGTTTGTCTTACAATGTGCAGATGACTCCACACTTGCTAGGGAGGATGATCCTGGAAGAAGTTAAACAAAATGTAAGGACACCATCATCACAATAACAATAACACAGGGGAAAAAATGTTGGCCTTTATTTGTCCATTAACAATACATTTAACTGAAACTTACATGGCATATCCACCCCAAGTCCATGTGTAATGAACCAGAATGTGTTGTTAACTGTATCTATAACTAGTCCCCCCAAAAAAAATTACTATACAAGAAATATTTTAAAATTAACATAGGTAGACCTACTTGAAAGCTCCTCCTGGGACATATTTGTCCTCCCTGAAAAAGCAGAATCCCACATCAATCACATGTTGTTGTGCACTTTCCACTAAGCTTTCTGGATCCCTGACAATGGACAGGAACTCTTCATTTGTTGTCAGTAATGGCTCTGTAGGAGGCCACCCCCTGGTAGCCAGCTGTCCACAAGCCACTACAATTGCTGTCCTCCAGCCAATGAAATCATGTCAGTGGCCCTATTGCACACCTGATCATATGTCCTGCTGAATCCCCCAACAGTGCTGGCATTGTTCACAATATGGTTCCAAATTTGATTTCTTCCAGACTTATCCCCACATCCTCTCGTTTTCGGGGTCAATGAAGGGGGGTTTGCCAGGACTGGGACACTTGGGTGCCATAGTCCTAGGTGACATAAAACACGAAAGAAGGATACTACATATATATATATATATATATATATATATATATATTACATAAATAAAAGTCCTGCTTAGATATAACACATATTATTACAGTTGTAACATTAACACTTGTGATAAAAGTTAAATAAAGCTGTGCATCTGGGAAAGTACAATGCCTTGACAAAAATGCCTATGCCATCAGTAAACTTCTTAGAAGTGCGTGCAGACAAAAGTAGCATTTGCTAATGTATATATCTTTCCTAGTGACATGTGAGCATATCCGGTTTATAACTGAAAAGTGTAATCATGCCTTATCAAGATCAGTAGTCTTCTGTGCAGATAAATTCAACGTAATGGCAATCTTTTTCTGTGTTATTCATGTAAACAAGTCTCCTCACCTTAAGGCTTTCTAGCTACATGTTTATGTTTTTATAGTTTAGATTCAGGGCTGTAAGCACTGTGAAGATGCAAATGAGGTGCGACCTCATTAGAAATGCTGAATCCCAAATTCTTGGCTCTGTGTAACAGATGTACACGTAGTGCAGGTGCTGTCTCAGTGTTTGTTGCTAATGGATTGCAACTATGAATGATTACTGGTAGGGAGAAGGAAAACACAACAGCAATTTAGACTCCCTTACCTCCAGTTGGTGCATCAGCCAGGTTAGACTTACAAAGTGTAGAAGTAATTGTATCACATTTTTAAATGTAAGTAAGCAGCACACATTTCATAGTTTCTGTTCAGCAACATCCAACCTCATCATTTGCTGAAAACTGTATATTATTGCCATTTAATATTCACACACATTTTAAGGAGAATGATGCAAAATGCCTTAAAGACTGCATGTCTCAGATTACTGCTCAGAGAAGAGAAGAATGAACACCATACAAAGATAAGACAGAGCTGCATTTCTGCAAACAATAGTCATAAATTATTGTGTGATCACTCATTGCATTAGATCTAAAATTAATACATGTACAAACAACTCAGAAATGTACACGTGCCATATGTCTTATTAATAATGTGGATGATTTTAGACTTGGCTATATGCAAAGCTATTTTCATTCTCTGTTGCAAAACTGTTTCTTGGCAAAGAGGGATAAGACCCTCCTTACTGTGTTTTGAAGGTTCATTGGTGTTAAAGTTCAAATCCAGACTTGTGCAAAAATATTTCATTTGTACTAACATATATTTTGTAGTGTTGTTTACTTTATATATTTCTTTTCTTCCCTTTTTAAATGACAGTATTTGTGCAGTGCATGGCTTAATGCAAACATGGGAAATAGATAAACACAATAATGGTAAAACTGAAAGGGCTCTTAGAAATCATATTTACAAACATTTATATAGTATAGGTAAGAAAAACTGTAATAATGCCATATTCAAACATCTTTCAGTTAGTCCGAACTGTTCTGTTTCATTTTGCAATACTAGATCAAACTGAATTTAACCCTAGGGTTGGTGATGTGAAGACCCTTTTGGAGGAAAAAGAAATAAAGTGGCAGCTTAGACTAGGTACAGCCCACACTCCAGGAATAAATGAAAATATTTCTTGCCAGCCTATCTTAAAACTAAGGTCTTTTAGTTTATAAAAGATTTAAAAAAAAAACAAAATTTTTTCTAGATAGTTTTAAAAAATTAAGAAAAAGTTTGAAGTTTCATTAATGTATTTAATGTCTTATATGTTCATGCTTTGAATTTTATTGTGCATATTTTTATATGTGTGGTCCCTTTAAGAATTTTAAATAGACTATTTTAATTGAGTAATTAAATTTTATTGTGTTCTTATATATACGGACAATTCCTCCCTTGTTTCAGATTCTGATGAAGTCCATGCTGTGTTGGATGAAAGTGCTTAATTACAATTATGTATTGGTACAATAAAATTTTCATTTTTAAGTCCATGTTGGTCTGTTTGGTTTGGCAGCTGTGATACTTCTTGTTTATTTGTTTTTAGTTGCTCCTTTCAGTATTGCACCATCGCCTTTATTAATATAAACACAATAAATGTCATGTAATGTACTTCTTTGATAACCAGTACCTCAAATACTTCTGTGAATCACCTGTGTATGTAGCAAATCTGCTACACATGTTGATCCACACAGCATATACTATCTGTAGATCATGGTTCAAATCCCACCTTTGACTTTTAAGGATGAAACCTAATAAACATGGCTCACAAGGATACAAGTTTAGCTTTGCTTGTCTCGTTTGCACAATGCTTACTGTCATTAATGTCCCACACAAGAATTAGAAAGCACACCTGCAGGCAGGATATAGATGTTCTGGAATTCAAAAAGGATACATTGTTTAATATTTTGTCTCTCCATCGAGCAACTCTGCTTTGTAACATTGTGAGGTGGTTAGCAATCTTCCCCAATACCTGCAGGTCTAAAACACCTGCCAGAGAGGAAGCAGACAGCAGACAATTTCAAAATGGATACATTCTATCAAGTATGTTGGGTACCATGCAAACATACGAAGTGGCATTTTGCAGCTGTTAATACACATAAGTTAATGAATAGGAAATTATGCAACTGTTATTTAACAGTTCCTGTGGCAGCAGGGGGAGTGTAGAGCTGCAGTACAGATGGCCCTGGGTTCTAATACTTGAAATTCCAAATATTTTTACTGCTGTTCCATTTCACTTTATATTAAATATCACATAAAATAAATTACACATAATTATAAATAACAATAAGTATGTATAGTAGTAGAGCTCATATGAATTATGTGTTTGACTGAGAGTATACTGAATACTATGTTTCTGTAATTATAATTGAGCTATCTGGCCTTTAGACTTCAATAAGACTCATACACACATGAATGTATAAACTAGGACCTTGTCAGGTCACACACTTTCATGGTTAACCCCACAATCTGTCATGTGTATTTATATACAATTCATGAGTATGTCTGAGAAGCACTTCTTCTGTGGCAAGAATGAAAAATCACCTCTGTGGAAGAATTTTTTATCTCTTATGCATAGGTTTGAGTCCTACATTGTAAAAATCATTTTTAACAGTGTATAAAGCCAAGCCAAAAATGTGTCAGGTCATGAAATTTATGCCCTTAGTACATGTCTGCAAAGATAAATCACCTAACATTTCTAGCAGCAAACAAACCTCAAACTAATGCCAAGTGTCACATTAACCTTCTAATTTCAAAAACTGCTTTTCCTCTCGGACACTTTTGCTGTCCACTTAACATCATGTAAAAGCAGTTGTCAATGTTGATTGGGTTTGTGCACTACCACTAAAAGTGATAACAGACATTGGTGGGAAAGCATTCTTAGCTATTGCTGTTTCCATGGTTGGACATGTCTGGTGGCAGAAGGGAAGGTGTCCAATTTAGGGTGCAGAGGTGGGATGTTGAAGAGTCTGGAATCTTCACTGGACTCCTTCTAAATTGCCACAGCTGAAGGCTTTTGCAGGGGGACTATACAGACTCCCAGTACAAGCCTGAGGCTTGGAATAGTCTGGCCAAGCCTATCTCCAGTGCGACTGGCATTCCACACACTGGAGAACAGTGTAGGTATTGTTTTAATGACCTGAAAAGGTGCAAGAGGGATACACTCAACACGTGGGTGGATGAGTTCAGGACTGATAACCCACAGTTGTATAACTATACTGATAAAGAGAATTTATAGTAGACAGAAAGCTGTATGGCAAGACTGGTATGCATAATGCTATTCTTGTTCGCTTGTCTCTATTCCACAGTCAATGCAAGGATTCCGGTGAATAGACAGGCCCATTCTGAGCATCTAGCAAGGGGTATGCATGCAGCACAATTGAAGCATTAGTTTAGCTTCAAATGTATTTTTCTATACAGTTGTAACAAAGCAAGCATAGGTATCCTAACTGTAAAAGCAAGCATGCATGCCTCAGTCTGTAGCACAAGCCAACTGTAGTAGTCAAGACTGTAGTGAGATGTTGTGGGTTCAAATACCACAAGTAACAAATAGAAAATAGAAAAATCATTTAAAAATATTAATGTCCTACTGTTAACTTAATCTGTATAATTGAACCAAGCATATGTGCAATATATGCACATTGCAAGGATTACTTTGAGCAATCCTTAATTATAGTTTGTAGTTGTTAAAAAGTATAGTTAAATGTAAAATTCAGATAAAACACTTTATTATTGTGATAATGCATTGTATGTCACATATAATGGTACTAATTTTATCTCTTTTTCTTCCTCTCACCCCAAACATTCTTTTTTTTTTCTATGTGTTGTCAAAATGTTTGATGTTATCCATCTCTGACAAATCATAAAATGCTTTACAGCACAGGGAGGTCGGCCAACTCCAGTGGCTCAGCCTGCCCCTGCTCCACAGGCTCCGGCACCAGCACCAGCATCCAGGACATCTGGGATCCAACCTAGAAGTGCTGCCTCTACTGACTCTGTACTACCTGTAAGCTCAGCTAGCAGTACCCCGGGAGCTGGTGATGTGGTACCGTCTGGGAATACTGGCAGAGGTGGGGATTTTCTCACCTGCCAGGAGATGCCAAGTTTGGTGTGTAGGGTCATGCACTGCACCATTGGTGCATGCCTACGCTGGATTGAGAAACTGGTATCCCTTATGGTCCACAAGAGAAGATGTCAAGCTCTCCAACAGCTAACATAGTAAGGAAGTGGTGATCCTGAGGGTGAGGACTAGATTCTCACTGTCCACATGTTTGATGGGGATGGGCATCTGTTTTCCTTCCCTAACCCCAATCATGGTGTCCCCCACCATCTCTGGGTCTTGTCTTGTTTGTCCTGTTTGTTTGCATCTGCTTCCTCACCTACTCTACTTACCTGACCCAGAAATACCTACATCCCTTACCTAACATACCCCTCTTACTGAAATAAAAATAAAAAAATGGGCACCTGTCTCACAAAAAAATATATATAATCCCATACATACCTCGTCACTTCACACACATATCTTCTTGACCCACTTGATTCAGTCCAACTGGCTATACAGCATGATTGTGTTGCTGTCACCCCTCTTTGTTGAGGTGACAGTCCAAATTCAGCCCATATTTAATATATATTCATTTTACACTGTTGAAGAAGTGGATAGCTATGGTTCTTTCCTCCCTCCCTCCTGCACATTCCTATATTGCTTTCCCTTTGTTCTTCCCCCTCCTTGCCCTCCCCCATTTCACCACTTTCTTATCTATCCCAATTTAACACCTTTAATCTGGTCAAAAATTAGAATCACACACAACACACATAAGTAAAAAAACAATGGAGCCCTTCAATTTTTGTTCTCTGTATTTACACAGTTTGGCATCACACAACAATGACAAGCAATAGTGAATGACACTTCAATGGTGCAGTTACCTCCAAGCAATGCCACTTAAACATGCTGCACTGAGGTAACATACAATGAATGTAGAGTAAAGAATAATTTCATTGCATTATAAATACTTATTTAAAACTATTACATACACCTGGATTTGAACCCTATAGCATCTGGTCTCTAGGAAAAAATGTATCATTGCATTTACACCTGCTGCCACATAGTCAACTAAGCAGCAGGTGTGTTTCATAGACTCAGTACTTAGAGCTCTCATAATTTTAGGAATGAGGCTCATGTTTGATTGCTACTTAACTATGCACAAACAGGGAAAGGAGTAGAAATGTGTATCTCGCATGTGCAAACACTTTGCCATCAATCTTGCAAACCCACAGCTTAGCAGTGTGCTATGGAAAGTGCACAATAACATGTATTACTTATGTTTTCTGTCCATTTAATCTTCATCCCATGAAATTACATGTAAAAACACAAAGGGAAGGCACTCTTTAAGGAAAGAACACATATTTACACTGAGTCTATCCGTTACCTCCACCCATTCACTTGATATCGCAGTACTTTTTCACAAATATATCAACTACACTACAGAAAAAAATGCTTTCTTATATACCATGCACATCTTTATAATCACAATACACATTCAGAGTTTCCAATATTTATAGTAATGTGGACAGCTGTTTACAAACAGTTTGCAAACCTGTCTTTTTAAAGTATAGCTGCACACTGGAAACACAGCAGTAAATGCTACACTTTGTACAGTTATCAGTGTGGTAACATGCAGATCTTTAATATCGTGATAGTTGTACATGGCTAGCTATGCATTTCAGCCAAGCCTCCCAACATCTTCTATCCAATATCCAATGATGATGTCATCCACTATAAATTGTCCTGCAGCCTTGTAAATGTCAGACTTATGCCATGGCACTTGCATTAAGTGCTGAGTTCATTAATCTGTGCACTTAGGTAGGGATTCTAATCTCAGTCCAGTCAACTGGCATCTGTGTGTCTGTATAGTCAGACGAGCATGCTTGTGTATCCTATAGTTATCACTACAATTCCATGGAGTACCAATGGCAGTTGGACATGCCTACACATACATTTCATTCAGGCCTCCCAACATCCCCTATCCAATACCCAGTGATGGTGTCATCCACTATAAATCATCCAGCAGCCTTGTAAAAGTCAGACTTGTGCTGTGGCACTTGCGGTAAGTACTAAGTTCTCTAATCTGTTTATTTAGTAAGGTAGGGGTTCTAATCTCACTGCAGTTAACTGGTGTCTGTCTAGTCAGAAAAGCATAATTGTGTATGCTGCAGTCATCAATCCCAAAGAGTACCAATATTTTGACAGCTGAACATACCTACACATACATGTCATTCAGGCCTCCCAACATCTTCTATCCAACATCCAGTGATGATGCCATCCACTATAAATTGTCCTGCAGCCTTGTAAAAGTCAGACTTGTGTGTGGTGCTTGTGTTAAGTACTGAGTTCTCAGTCTGTGTACTTGAATATGTAGGGGTTCTGTTCTCACTGCAGTCAACTGGTGTGTGTGTGTGTGTGTGTGTGTGTGTGTGTGTGTGTGTGTGTGTGTGTGTGTGTGTGTTTGCGCACTTGCTTGTTGTTAGAGAGAGCATTTTACACCAGCATATGGGATACTGATATTACCATCTACTCTCATCAGACACTGCTTATATCATCACTTACAAAGTGTTGTCTGACACTTTTCAAGCCAAACTTGTGCTGTGTCACTTGCGTTAAATACAGAGGTCTCTAGATGGTGTACTTTAATAGGTAGGAGTTCTGTTTTCATTGCAGTCAACTGGTGTGTATGTGTTTATATACTTGCTTGACATTAGAAAGAGCATTTTACACCAGCATGTGGGATACTGCTATTACCATCTTCCTTTCACCAGACACTGTTGATGTGATTACTTATAAAGTGTTGTCTGACACTCTATTGTCAGACTTGTGTTGTGGTGCTTGCATTAAATGCAGATGTCTCTAGTTGGTGTACTTAGATAGGTAGGAGTTCTATTCTCACTGCAGTCAACAGGTGTGTGTGTGTGTGTGTGTGTGTGTGTGTGTGTGTGTGTGTGTGTGTGTGTGTGTGTGTGTGTGTGTGTGTGTGTGTGTGTGTGTGCACTTGCTTGACATTAGACAGAACATTTTACACCAGCATATAGGATACTGCTATTGCCATCTTCTCTGTTGTTGTCATCAGCTATAATATATTCTCTGACACTATAAAAGCTAGAATTGTGCTCTGGCACTTGTGTTAAGTACTGAACTCTGTAAATAAGTAGTTTTAGAATGATATGTGAGTTCAAAGCTATTTCCAGCACTCCACAAAACATCTTGTTGTAGCATACAAAAATTATGTCATCCTGTGTAACATGCACTCAGACAGTATTAAAGACAAATTTGTGCTGTGGCAGTGATATTACTTTAACTACCCACATAGGTGTTTTAATCTGACAGCAAGCTACTTGCATGTGTATACATACAACTATCACTTATGAGACAGTTTTACACAGGGATGTGACTCCATATCCATGTCCTACAGTGCTCACAACATGTTCTCCTCAGCATACAATGATGCTATAATACTGCATATACTGCAACATGAGAGTATTACAGTCAGACGTATGTAGTGTTGCCACAATGACATTGCACAGCATTCGTATTCTATGCCTACATGGGTGTTATGTTTATGTCAGCCCTGGTGTACTGCTGTGTGCTTGGCTACTGATACATTATGGTCATTGTGTGATTTTTGGAATAGCTCCTTATTTCACTACCACTTGGGGTACCATTCACGTAGCTCCACATATCCTCCTTTGTCCACTGGCCACATGACATCCTTCCTACACAGGACTGAAGTATGTCCTCATTTCAAATATGCATACACACATCATGAAGCAGAGTCCTTCCGTGAGCCTATAGGTTCATAGTTTCATAGGTAGGTACTAGGTTATTGGCCCAAGGGCCTATGTAAGCCTAGGCAGCAAGGTTCCATGGCTTATGCCACCCAAGAAAGTTATTTTCCTGTGCCACTGTTGAGCAGAGACATAGAAGTGATCCCCAGGGTGTATTTCCTATTTCCCATCCACTCATCAAGATTTTTCTTGAAGAGTGCTAATGAAGAACTTTGCTTAACATAGATGGGTAGCTTGTTCCAGAGTATAGGAAGTCTCTGGGACAGGAATCTATCCCTCCAGCATGTCCTGTTTATTGTGGTGACAAGGTTTAGGTCCCTAGAGCATGTAGCTCAGAGGGATTGGGATTTCTTTAGGTGTAGCATGTCCAACAGCTCTGGTTTTGGCATAGCTTTATATGTTAGGCAGAGATCACCTCGGAGTAGGCGATATGCTATGGAGTAAAGCTGGACTTTTTTGAGGCAGTCAGTGTAGGGCATTAGTTTGAGGCCAGTAATCCTCTTTGTAAGGTACTTCTGTGGCCTTTTCAACTGCTGCAGATGTCTTGTGAGGTACATCTAAAAGGGGCATTGTACTCTATAATGGGTCTAATGAGTGTTGAGTAGAGGAGAACAATGACCTCTTTTTTCCCGGATGAGAACCCTTTTATGATGAGGTGTGCCACGTAGAAGGACTTCCTGACTACTGTGGTGATGTGACTATCAAAGGAGAGACTGCTGTCCACCTTGGTCTCAAGGTCTCTTATCACACACTCGGTGTTAAGTAGATTGCTGCCTATGTGGTAGTTCATGGGTACAGAGTTTTTACCAAAGGGGATGACACTGCATTTTTTGGCATTGAGCTTGAGGCCATGGCTCTAACACCAGGTAGCTGTCTCAGTGAGTCCCTTCTGTAGGATGTCCACATCATTTGGGGACTTGACTATAGCTCCTAGTTTGCAGTCATCTACGAACTTCATTAGCCAGAGGCCTTCTGTGTTAGCCTGTACTTCAGAGAAGTAGATACCAAACAGGAGAGGTCCCAGGATGGAACCCTGTGGTACTCCACTTGTCACTGCTTTGAGGTCAGAATTGATGTCTGCAACTTTTACAGTGTGGGTTCTGTCAGTGAGCCAGTTGGCAACCCATCTTGTGACGTAGGGATTTATACCTAGTTTAGTGAGTTTAGCTATAATTCCAGAATGGGGGATGGTGTTGAAAGCCTTGGCGAGGTCAAGATAGGCTGTGTGAACCACCTTACCCTCATCCACGGCTTTGGTGACTGCCTCAAAGAAGTCGATCAGGTTCAGGAGGCATGATCTGCCTTTCACAAACCCGAACTGGGTGGGATCCAGAATTTGGAGGTTACCAATGTCTTTGTTTATGAGTTCCATGATGATATGTTCCATGGCCTTGCAGACCAGGCTCATCAGGCTAATAGGTTGATAGTTCCCGGGATCAGTGGTGGCTCCCCCTTTGTGGAGTGGGATAACTGTTGCTGTCCACCATTCAGTGGGCACAAAGCCTGATGCGAGGCTATTATTGAACATGGTGCTTAAGTGGGGAGCCAGTTTGTTCTGAAGTTCGTGTAAAACGCAGCCTGGGATGTTGTCCGGTCCCATGGATGCTGTGTTTTTGGCTTTAGAGAGTGCAGCTTTTACCTGTGTAGTTGTGATTACAGGGACTCTGCATTCTTCCTGTATAGATATGGGCCCTTTAGGGGGTGAGAGGGAGGTAAAGTTAGCACTGAACCTATCTGCCAGGATGTTGGCAATATCAGTTGGTTCTGTAATTTTAGTGCCTTTGTGCTGTAACTCAGAGCAGATCTGGGTGTTGCCATCTAGATTCTTGACATAGCTATAGAATGCTTTGTGGCTGTCCTTGGATTTAGTGGTGATTTTGTTTTCCTAGCTATCTTTGGAGGATCTTATAAGGGATCTCAGCTTCTTACTGAGGATGACCAGGGAGCTCCTCCACTCATGGGATTTTACTCTCTTTTGCAAAGTTTCTTCCTTTTGTTGTACAGTTTGTTTATGGCAGGGGACCACCAGATTGGCTTCCTTTTTTTGGAGGATAGCGTCTTGGTTCTGTTTGGGATAGCATGATCCATGCACTTGTGTAAGTGCTTATAGAGTGCATTTGTGTAGGATTCAGTAGTTGTAACTGTATTGTCCATCTGCATGGGTGTCATGAAGTTCACCACTTCTGTCTTAAGAAGCATGAAGTTGGCTTTGGAGAAATTTTTTACTGTGGTTTCCTTAATGGGGGGGTGGGGGCGGGATGTGGATATCAAGGGTGATAAGCTTATGGTCAGATAGGACCAACCAGGAGTTGACTTCAGGTGTGGAACAAAGGTCACTCATGTAAGACATCCCCAGACCACTGCATGTGTGATTGCTATGTCTGTCATAGTGTGGTGCACATGAGCATATCTAAACAATCCTACCTTGATTTGTGATTTACTTTGGTGCTGACTGATAAGAGAAGTATTATTTGAATTTATATTTTATTTGTTGTCACTGTTTTTCACTGTAAGGGAATTACAACTTTTGTCTGGCTTGCAGAACTTGTATTGCCAGAACAACTTTACTATACTTACTTTAGTATTTAGTTGTATATTGCTCATTTGATTCTTGTCATAGAACTTGATTTAAGTTTTCTTTGAATTCTGTGGTTACTGATTTAGATTATTCTTTTTTTTCAATATTTTATTCATTTGAAGCTAAACATGGATTCCTTAAATGAGTATGCAATTAACGATTTGCTAATGCACAAATATCTTGTACAGTGTAATAAATACTATGCATATTTAAAGGTTACAGCTGATAACACTGCTATTCTGTGTTCCTCGTGTGAAAGGTTGGATGATTTGGTTACCATTGTTAGAAGTACATCTAGGTTTAATGATGATGATGATTGCATATGTGCAACTGGCATGGCTTGGAGAACTGATGTTTCATATATTAATGACAGAACTGCTGAAATAAATAATGTTAGGTGAAAAACAAATAGAATATATTTAGGAAATAATGCATCTATTGTCTGCAAAGATCATTTAACCTCAACGAAATAAGAAGATGCCCTTTGACAACTTGGGAATTCTGGATGCAAATATTCAGCAATCTCAGGATCTGGTTTGTTTAGATGGAAAGAAAGAAAGAAAGTAAGAAGTTCGCAACAAATAGCAAGGAAGAAAAAGAAACTGAGTAATGACTGTAAAGGAAAGACAATACAAACTAAAAAGGACACTGCTTTGTTATGTAAGACATAAGTGATAGGGAATGATAATATTTTTCTATCCTAAAACCTTCAGTGTACAGAAAAAGGCATCATTTTTCAAAAAGAGTAGGTAGAAAAAAGAGGCAAGAGTGGGTGAAGAGGAAGAAAGCAAAACTGAACATGGGAGGATTGAAGAGTATTACTGTGAGAAAAAAGAAGAGAAAGACAGATAATGACTACATGGCTCAAGCTGTGTATTTACAATACCAGCTGGATGAGAATTCAATACACAATGAAAACAGTGGGACTAATAAAGACTAATAATGATGAAGATCTATCCTTTTTAACAATTGATAGAGCAGATATTACTCTATCAGAAGCTGAAGATTTTTCAGAGGTGGTGAGCAAATATATTCTTGTAATTGGAGATTCAGTTATTAGAGGAGCTGATACATGTATGTGCAGATATGGTAATGAACATCGAATAGCGTTATGCTTGCCAGGAGCAAAAATAGAATATGTGATACAAGCCTTGGAATGCCTTAATGTAAAGAAGTATGGATCCATTTTTATTCATGTTGGTACAAATGATGCCATCTGCAAGGATTCTCTGACTGATAGAAGGGAATTGACAGCCATCTTAGATAGTATAGTTTGTACTGGTGTTAGGACATATTTTTCACAAATCACCTATAGAAAGGAAAGTCAGGTTACTGTGGATGAAGAGATTTTTTGGGGGTAAATACCTACATAGAAAAAATGTCCTGTTTTAAAAAATGGAAATGTGTAGAGTATCCAAGCCTAGTTTTGGGGACACATGTTCAGACAGGATGGCATACATTTGTCAAGATCAGGGAAGATCATTTTTGCAGCAGATATTTTGCAATATTTGACAAACACTAGGCAAGATTTTTGCCATGTTGAAAATTTAACAGTTCACAGATACGAATATTTGATGTATCTCTGATGCTTGTTAATGCTAGGAGCATTAATAATAAAGTTTTTTTTATTGGAAAATGTGCTATGTTCCCATAAAATTGACGTTGTTATTGTTTGTGAAAAATGGTTAAACAACAATGACTGGAAACCACTTCTGTCAGGGTATAAATGTTTTTACTGTAACAGACATTCTAACAAAAAATCAGGTGGAGGTGTTATGATAGGGATTAAAGATAGTTATGTGACCTGTGATTATTACATGTTCAGTGATAACACCAATACTATAGACAGTGTAACTGTGACCATAAAGACAGCCCTGGAACATATAACAATTGTTGGAGTGTATAGACCACCAAAGTCAAGTGCAGATGACCTAGAGGTTATTATGAAAGACTAAAATATCTGAACTTGTACAGTGTCTCTTACAGATATCTAAGAGGAGATCTTATTCAAGTATATAGGGCATTTAGAGACAACTACCTCTGGGAATGTTTGGGGGTATAAAAAAGTACTAGAGAATCATCATATAACCTATGTAGAAGATTATATAAGAATGAGAAGTGTACTAATTGGTTCTCTGACAGAGTAGCTGATGCATGGAACAGACTACCAAATTACATTAAAACAAGTACTAGTTTAGATAGTTTTAAGAAGAGCCTGGACACTTATTATGGGTCTTGGCAAGCTGGAAGGGCATTAATGCCTGTGCTTGAAATATTTGTATGTATGTCACAGACAGTGTCAAAATGTAATACAGTCCAACAAATATATGCATACCCACAATTGTTACTGCCTTCCATAAAAAATATAGAGGCATTTTTACTTTCATTTTGTAATAATGGCTAGGATTTCAAGTGATGCTGGACATCAGCCTAATAGTGTCCTATGGCCCTATGATCACTTGACATGTCAATGTTGCTGTCATTAACATATGCTATATTGAGGTGTGGATGTACAATATGGCTACAAGAGGGTATTACAATCTGTGATGTGAGCTAATGTATTGATGGCCATTGCTGCCATTACATTACATGCTCTATCTATATCAGCTGTAGTAATATGCCTCCTGAGAACTGCTGACATAGGTTCATAGTTTCATAAGAGGTTACTAAGATGGCAGGCCTACAGCCCTTACAAGCCTAGCCATGTTCATCACAAGTAGCACTAACTGTCCTTATTAGGTGGACGTAATTCCCAGACTGAGTCTATGGTCAACACTGACTTCCCCTGCCCATGAGGGACATGGGTGCCACCCCCAAGGGAATTTGCTGTCTCCCATCCATTTGTCTAGGTTGCACTTGAATAGGGTATGTAAGGAGCTCTGCTTCATGTGATTTGGAAGTTTAGTCCAGAGGAATGGCAGTCTCTAAAAGATATAGCTGTCTCTCAAGCATGGTCTCTTCAGCTGTTGCAGGTTTCTGGATTAGGTAAATGTAAAAGGGAGCATTGTACTCTATTAATATTCTGCTGATGGACGAGTACAGTGGTGTTATAATGTCCTCAGACCTGGATGCAGTGCCCTTACTTATGAGGTGCATGGCATAAAAGGCTTTCCTTACCACTGTGGATACTTGTTGGTCAAAGTTCAGATTATCTACCAGTATTCCTAGGTGTCAGAACACTGGGTTGGATTTTGGGGGGGGGGTGTTGTCAATACTTTAATTAGCAGGGAATTCCACTTTGCCAAAGGCAATAACAATGGCACTTTTTGCATTTAGTTGTAGACTGCGGCTTTGGCACCAATCATTTGTTTGTGTTAGCCCCTCCTGTAATATGTTAACATTGTTGGTGGAATCAATGACTGCACCCAATTTGCAAGCATCAGCAAACTTGTAAGCCAAAGATCATCTACCATAGCCTGGATAGCCAAAAAATGGATTCCAAACAGTAAAGGGCCCAGCACAGATTCTTGTGGTATGCCACTGGTGATGGCTTTACTGGTAAAGGTTGAGTCACCAACTTTGACACTGTGTGTTCCATCAGTGAGCAAGTTGGCTATCCATCTAGTGACATAAGGGTTAATCTCCAGCCGGGATAGTTTTTCAATGATACCTGAGTGGGAGATTGTGTCAAAAGCCTTGACCAGGTCAAAATAGGTGGTATGCACTGTCTTACCTTCATCCAGGTCTTTTGTGACTTTTTCAAAGAAGTCTACTAGGTTTAATAAGCATGATCTACCCTTATCAAAGCCAAATTGGCTTGGATCTAGAATATGAAGGTCACCTGTGTACTTACTGAAAATGTCCATGATAATTCTTTTCATGGTCTTACAGATGAGACTGGTTAAACTTATGAGTCTATAGTTCCCAGGGTCGGTCAATGGCCTCCCTTTCTGCAAGGGGATTACAGTTGCTGTTTTCCACTCTGATGGAACAAAGGCAGTTCTCAGGTATGGTTAAAGAGGATGCTAAGTGGGTCTGCTTTGTTCTGCTTAGTAAACAACCTGGAATGTTATCTGGTACTACTGAGGCTGTGTTTTTAGCCTTGGAGATAGCAGATATGACCTGATCTCTAGAGATACTTACTTGGCAGAGGACTGTTGGATTGTTGTCAGGTATGTTTTGGGTTATGGCCTATGGCTCCGGTGGGGGGTGTATTTGCCAGATCTGTCAGCTAGCAGGTTGGCAATTTCCTCCAGTGCAGCTTTATATTTTGACTCCTTGCATTAAGCAGCAGAACCTTGAGTTTGCCTCCCATGGATTTTTTACGTCGGAGATTTTGTTGCTTTGACATTGCCTAAAAAGGCACTATGGAGGAGGCAAGCACTTTTGCCAGTATCCGACAGTCTAGAGGACACAGGTGCAGACCATCTCTGGCAAAGCAGCATGGCCTTTCAACCATCTCATTCCAGGCTGAGAGATACTGGATCCCCCTGGTTTGACACCAGAAGGTAGGCCAGTTGCTGATATTGATCATTTCTTGTTCATATTGTGGCATCATCCTGGGTGATGGTACATTCTACATATGCATTCAGTGTGCAGTCCATACTGTATCATGTTGATATGTGATTAATGTTCAAGCCACAACAGCCTTCATTGACATGTCCTCATCTGCTGTACATTACCATGTTTTACCTGTCCTCTTTCCCTATGTTCTTTCTTAAAGTCATCTGGATGTCCCTATTCAAAACACACACTTCCCCTGGCTGTTTATTTATAGCACAGTCTATGTACCCTTACTGATCATTTATACAACCTTTTGTTCAGTATGCCTGAAACAAGTTTCCACAAGTTTCAGTTTATAGCATCCTACAGACCACCCTCTCAAAGTCAGGAATCCCGCCTCGGCTTTCCTGAAAACATTGAAGAACATGAAGATCTCTCCGAACACCATTATATTGGGTGACTTCAACTACCCAAACATTGACTGGGAGCACTACTCAAGCCCCAGCACCTTAGCCCAAAGGTTCCTGGAAATTATAAACTCAAATGCTATGGAACAACTAGTCACCACTCCCACAAGAGGGGACAACATACTAGACCTGATCATTACCAACATGGGGACTCTATGCTCCACACCAGAAGTATATCCCTCATTGGTAAGATCAGACCATAAATTAATTTCACTGGATGTCCACATCCCAACCCCACCCCCAGCCCAGAAAACCACAGTGAAAACTTCTCAAAAGCGAATTTCTCACTTCTCAAAACTGAAGTGGAATCCTTCAAGGCCCCAGGGCCAGTGGAAACTACGGCCCAAACTGCAGAATCCTATATAAACGCATTCTACGGACATCTCCAGGAATGCATGGATCATGCTATCCCAAACAAAACCAAGACCCAATCATCCAAAGGCAGGCGTCCAGTCTGGTGGACCCCTGCCATAAATAAACTGTACAACAGAAGGAGGAAGCTACTACATGATAGAGCAAAATCCCTAATAGGGAAGGCATCTCTGATCAGTACTAGCAAAAAATTACGAGAATCCTCCAAGGCCAGCTTAGAGAGAAAAATTGCACAGGACACCAAAGACAATCATAAGGCTTTTTTCAGTTATGTTAGGAACCTGGGATGTAACTCCCAGACTTGTTCTGAGTTGATTCTAAACGACAAAAAATACACTGAACCCACAGAGATCGCCAATATCCTGGCAGACAGGTTCAGTGCAAACTTCTCCCCTCCCCAAAGAGCAAGTGTCTATCCCGGCAGAGGGCTGCCTCCCAAACATCTCTGATGCTCAGGTGAAGGCTGCCCTCTCCAAAGCAAAAACACTGCTTCCATGGGACCAGATGGCGTCCCAGGTTGCGTCCTACATGAACTCCAAGAGGAACTAATCCCTCAAATAAAACAGCTATACAATCTCAGCCTCACTACAGGATATGTGCCCACAGAATGGTGTACAGCAACAGTGGTCCCACTCCACAAAGGTGGAGCCTCTACGGACCCTGGAAACTATCGCCCCATAAGCCTGACTAGCTTAGTCTGCAAGGCTATGGAGAGGATCATCATGGAGCTCATAAACAAAGACATTGGGGACCTACAGACACTAGATCCTACCCAGTTCAGCTTTGTCAAGGGCAGATCCTGCCTTTTGAACCTGGTTGACTTCTACAAAACAGTCACCAAAGCCATAGATGAAGGGAAGGTAGTCCACACAGCCTATCTGGACCTTGCAAAGGCATTTGACACAATACTCCACTCGGGCATCATAGATAAGCTATCCAGCTTAAATATAAACCCCTATGTCACAAGATGGGTCACAAACTGGCTCAAAGACAGAACCCACAGAGTGAGAGTTGCTGGAGCCATGTCAGACTCGAAACCGGTCACAAGTGGCATCCCACAGGGTTCTGTCCTGGGACCACTCTTGTTCGGTATATACTTTTCCGAGGTACAGGCAAACGTGGGAGGACTATGGCTCACCAAGTTCGCAGACGACTGCAAACTGGGCGCCATAATCGACTCTCCAGCTGAATCAAACATCCTTCAAAAAGGTCTCACAGAGACAGCTAACTGGTGCCAGCGCCATGGTTTAAAACTAAATGCCAAAAAATGTATAGTCATACCCTTTGTGCCCACAAATTACCACATAGGCAGAAACCCATTAAGTACAGAGAAAGTTATTAGGGACCTGGGGACCCAAGTTGATAGCAATCTCTCCTTTGCAAACCACATTGCCAAAGTGGTTAGAAAGACCTTCTACATAGCCCACCTCATCACGAAGGGTTTCACATCTAGATCAAGAGAGGTAATTGTGCCCCTTTATTCATCCCTCATCAGGCCCATCATAGAATACAATGCCCCTTTTGGGATGTACCTTACCCAACACCTGCAGCAATTAGAAAGACCCCAAAAGTATCTCACCAAGAGGATCAAGGGTATCAAACAGATGCCATATGCTGCTCGGTTAAAAAAACTCCAGCTCTACTCAGTTGCATACCGCCTACTTCGAGGTGATCTATGCCTAACATACAAAGCTATGTCAAATCCTAAATTAATGGACATGCTCCACCTCAGTAAATCTAAATCCCTTAGAGCCACACGCTCGAGGGACTTGAACCTCAACACAGAAATAAATAGAACTTGCTGGAGGGACAGGTTCATAACCCAGAGGCTCCCTTCACTCTGGAATAGAATTCCAGTTCATGTGAGGCAGAGCATCTCACTGAATCTCTTCAAGAAGAATCTCGATAGGTGGATGGGGGATCGTAGGTTTGTCCCAGGGACTACTCCCGTGTCACTATTAGACAGAGGCACAGTAAACTAAACCTTAAAAAGGGCACAGTATACTCAAATCAAGGGGTGGCGTAAGCCATACAGAATCGGGCTAGGCTTATAATTGCCCCAGGGCAGATAGCCTAGTATGAACCTATGAACCTATACTCTGCACTGTATACACTCTCATGTAATGTGTTGGAAATATATACATTGCTGAGTTAATAACCCTGGTAATCATTGTGGCATTTTTCACAAACACACTGACCTAGTTTGTTTGTCGGTAAACAGGTTTACATATCTGCTGCTATCCGTGTTGCTTTACAGGGTTTCTTGGCTGGCAACACTATTGCTAGCCAAGAAACTGCATTTGTTTACATTTAAATGCTGCATACAGCATGAATATGTAATTAGCATTGCTGCTCACCATGCGAACACGTAAACTCCATGTAGGCTTCACAGTAAGCCTAGAAGGAGTTTATTGAAACCCCAGAATAATGAATAGCCAGTCTAGCCCAGCTACTGTACCTTGGAGAATAATAATAGTAATATATAAAGTCTGCCTGAGCTCCTGTTTGCTGAATTCATATCTTCCATGTCATATATTCTCATATACTTTAGAAATCTACCCTCTTCCGTTATATTTTCCCTTTTAGGACCCTCTGATATATTCTCACTATTACAAATCAGGTACCTGGCCCCAACAATAAATAATATTCCTTGCTTAAAACTTATAATTTACTTGAAATTCTCCTAAGCTCCATAATGAGTTTTATGTGAATTATCAGTGCATTGGAAAGGGCCTATCTGCACTTTTGTGAGAGAATTTTGTTGATTGGGATCTGACTGGTAAAGGGAGGCTGGTCTAGGGCTTGGAATAAGCATCCTCATTGGTCCTTTCGAATTTTGTTAGAATTTTTTCAAGTTTTAGCTACTGGTATTTAGGCCCTGCATCTGAGCAGGCTTCAGCTTGTTTGTACCAAGCTGAACTGAAGTGGGCTACCAGCCACAACTCTGAGATGAGATACCAGATGACTAGAGGCTTCCGAGCTTCCAAAAAAACATAAGCTGCCTGTTTTTTTGCATATTTATACTATTTACTGCACATTTTATTGCCTACCACCTACTTTTATACTGTATTTATTTACTGTGTACTAAATTACACTGTTATACTGCAATTGCCTGCTACACTGTGTCTGTAAAATCAAATTTTACTGCTGTTTTCACTGTTTGACAAGCTTTCTTGTTTCCACTGGTATTTTTTCACTGTTTTAATGCTATCTTTTTTTGCCTGCTCTGGTTTTCCCACCAAGCAGTACTTAATTAACTTATCTGCTAACTGTTTAACTCATTCTTTAGAGCCTCCTAGCTGATTTTCTGCTGTTTTTTTTCAGTGTCTCACTGCTATTTTTCTGCTGTGTTAAACATTCTCTGTTTCCCACTGTAACTAGGGAAACTAGTGCCTGTAACATAGTACAGATCTAGGTCTGCTGCTTCTGGAACTGTTTGTAGTGATTTGTTTGTTCTGAGCACGTTTTCCAAGCCATCTTGGATTGGAAGGAGGCTATCTGCACTTTTGTAAGAGAATTGTGTTGATTGGGACCTGACTGGTAAAGGGGGGGCTGCCTCAAGAGACACAAGTCAACAAGGTTGGCAAGAGAAGCACGGGTAGTCCAACTGTCCATCATGTTAGGTTGAAGACTGTTGTCACTAGGGGTGGTTTTTAGAAAAGATCACTGATGAGCTCAGCGAATGGATATTTCTGCCTGGGTTTTCAGGGAAAATTTAACTGTCTGGCTTTGGTGCACAATTGCACAGTAGTGCATGGTGCTGTAGGATGTGCAAACAAGCCTCAGATGCAGGGCCTATTTTCTCAGAGATTCAGGTCAAAAAGTACAGTTTTGTACCTACCATAAATGTAGATGTCAGATAGATATGCATCTGCAGTCGTCACATATGGGTTGTCCTGCCTCAGGCAGCCCTTCGGTCGGCCTGATTCCAAAGTCTGGGTCTGGCCTCGGCTGATGTCGCACTTTCCCCGACGTCAGAGCATCTGGGGTATAAAAGCATCAGCCAACGCCATTTTCCTCAATTTTTCTTGCCCCAGATGCCAGGTGCCCTCTAAGGAAGGCTAAAATTTGGAGATATGCATTGTAAAAACAAATCCAAACATGCACAGTACTATAAAAACAAATACACCATAATAGATCCCCCCAGCTAGCTATAAGAGGGGTAAGTACCCAAGAAGTGTACCACAGAGGGGAAGGAGGGAGGGTAAACCTGACTGCAGATGCATACCTATCGGACATCTACATTTATGGTAGGTACAAACTGTACCATGTCCTTCAAGGATGCATCTGCAGTCATCACATATGGGTAGAATACCATAGCCAATCTGGGGGTGGAGGTACTAAGTAAAGGATGGTGTAGCTAAGATACCCTGCAGGACTGCCGTAGCAAAGCCTGCTCTGGATCTGGAGTATAAAGGTAAATTGTAATGCTTGGCAAATGTATGCACGGAGCTCCATGTAGCAGCTTCTAAAATGTCCTTGGTAGCCACCCCTCTTAGGAAGGCTGTGGTGGTGGCTGTGGCTCTCGTGGAATGAAGTCTAATGTCAGCTGGCACAGTTTTTCCATGAAAGGAGTAACAAAAACGAATGCAATTTCCTATCCATTTTGAAATTGTCTGTTTGGAAATTGCTTTTCCTTGTGCCCCAGCAGCATATGCTACAAACAGCTGGCCAGTCTTTCTGTAACTTTTAGTTCTGTCCAAGTAGTAGCACAACTGTCTGTGTATGTCCAGGGTGTGCAGAAGTTTCTTCCCTTTATTTTGTGGTTGTGGGAAGAATGTAGGCAAGTGAATAGCTTGGTTCAAAGATACCCTGGATACCACCTTTGGCATACATGTAGGATTGGTTCTCAATGAAACTCTGTCCTGATGAAAGATAAGAAATGGCTGTACTGCCATTAGAGCTTGTAACTCAGATACTCTTCTTGCTGAGGTTATGGCCAGAAGGAAGGCAGTTTTCCAAGACAGAAACTGTAGATCTGCAGATGCTGCTGGTTCAAAGGGAGGAAGTGTTAGTTTTTCCAACACGAAGTTAAGGTCCCAAGTAGGTAGAGGTGGTTTCCTTGGAGGATTGATGTTTTTGATTCCCCTTAGAAACTGTCTCAGGAGAGGATGAGAGAAGACAGGTGGATTAACATTATATCCTGCTGAAATTGCTGAGGCATGTATCTTAATGGAAGAGTAAGATGGGCCATTGTGGAACAATTCTGCCAAATATTCCAGTATATGTGCCATGTTCATCACTGTCACATCTAGGCCCTTTGCTGTGTTCCAAGTGTGAAATCTTTTCCATTTTGCTGAATATGCCTTCCTTGTGGAAGGCCGTCGAGCTTCCATAATAATATCCTTCACTCTCTGGGATAGCTTATCCTGAGGAGGAGTCATGGTATTTTCCAGGCAGTTAGCTGCAAGGTTTTCAGGTTGGAATGCAGAGTCTTGAAATTGTGCTGCGTCAGTAGAAGTGGCCATAGGGGTAGAGGCCACGGTTTCGTCTGTGACATGCTCTTTAACAGTGGGTACCAGTGCTGTCTTGGCCGGTTTGGAGCTATCAGAATCACTCTGGGCTGCTGTGTCCTGATCTTCAGTAAGACCTTGGTCATTAATGGGAGGGGTGGAAAAGCATACACTGTTAGAGCTTTCCAGCTGAAAGAGAGAGCGTCCACTTTCCATGCTTGTGGGTGGTATGTCCTTGAGCAGAATTTCTTCAGTTGATGATTGTGGGGGGAGGTGAACAGATCTATTTCCGGCCTTCCCCATGATTGTGTTATGAGTAAGAAGATGTCTGGGTGCAGCATCCATTCGTGTGTATCCATGATATTTCTGCTTAAGCTGTCTGCCAGTATATTGTCTTTCCCTGGCACAAACTGGGACTGCAGCTGTATACTGAGTTTCAAGATTCATTGCCAGTCTGCAAAGAGGGTAGGAATGGGTGCCTCCTTGCTTGTTTATGTACCACATAACTGTGGTGTTGTCTGTCCTTATGAGTAGGTGGCCTTGATGAAGAAAAGGTTTGACGGCCTCGATTGCTTGTATCACTGCCAGCATTTCCTTTTGGTTTATGTGCATGCGCAGCTCTCTTTGTGACCATAGCCCTTGGATACATCTGCCCTCCATGTGTGCTCCCCAACCTTGGTCTGAAGCGTCCGTAGTGATGGTTTGGTTGGCTCTTGGCTTGCTGAAGGGTAACCCGCTGTTTGACTGGCAGGCTTGAGCCCACCACAGAAATTCCTTTTGGAGGCATGGAATGAGTGGGATCAAAGTTTCTAAGCTGTGACTGTGTTGAGTCCATAAACTCCTTAGGTACCATTGTAATTTTCTCATATGCAGCCTTGCTACTGGGATCAGAAGAATGCAAGATGCCATGTAACCCAGGGCCTGCAGGATTTTCCTTGCAGTCAGCTGAGTTTGTCTTGTCAGATTCTTGAAGTAATCCGGTAGTTGTTTTTGTTTTTCTTCTGTGAGAAAGGCCATTTGGGTGGTTGTGTCTAGATCCGCACCCAGAAAAGTTATTCTTTGGGATGGAACAAGTCTTGATTTGTGGATGTTGACTATATATCCCAAGGCCTGTAGTAGGTGGATGGCATAATCCAAGTCCTTTTACAAAGTTTGCTTGCTGTCCGCTTGTATAAGGCAGTCGTCCAGATATGGGTAGATTTGAATCCCCTGAAGTCTGCAGTGTGCAATTACTGATGCCAGGCATTTCGTGAATACTCTGGGTGCAGTAGATAAGCCAAAGGGCAATGCTGAGAATTGATAATGCTCTGACCCTGCAAGAAATCTGAGGTGTCTTCTGCAACTTTGTCTGATAGGGACATGCAGGTATGCCTCCTTGAGGTCTAGAGTCACCAGCCAAGACCCCTTGCCCAGCATGGGAAGGAGTTGCTGTAGAGTCAGCATTTTGAATTTTGGCACAATGAGGTAAGTATTTAGTGCGGACAAGTCGAGAATAGACCTCCATTGATTTTCTTTTCTTGGAACAAGGAATAATCTGGAGTAAAATCCTTGGCCTTGTTCTGAAAGAGGTACCTTTTCTATAGCTTTCATTTGCATTAAGTTGGAAATTTGTTTCAAAGCCTCTGCCCTCTGATTTGGTGGCAGGTCTGGCATGCCTTTTCTTTTTGGCAATGTGTGGAAATGGAACCTGTATCCTTTGTCTATTATTTGCAGTGTCCTTGTGTCCCTTGTAATGTTGTGCCAATTTTTTGAAAATAAAGAAAGCTTTCCACCCAAAGGTGCTTCTAATTGAGCCCTGGTCGGCAGAGTCAAAACAAAGTCATTGAGTCTGTCCTGGTGTAGCAGTTGTAGTTCCTGCACTACCTCTCTGGTTGGGAGGCTGCCATTGATGGCCTCTGTAGGGCCTCTAGCTTGCCCTCTACCTCTGGCACGCCTATTCCTGCCTCTCTGAGATCTGTCTGAGTCCGGAAAGGACCAATTCTTAGTAGGCCAATTTCTGCTGAATCTCGGTGGTTGGACTTGCAGAAAGTCTTTGACTGTTTGCACAGATTTTGCCTTTTCTTCAAATTTCTTTAAGATCTCTTGCGCCGTGGAACCAAATAATTTTTGCTTTTCCATAGGAGCATCCAAAAGCTTAGCTTTAACATGGTCTGGCAGAGATTGTTCCTTCAGCCAGGCATGCCTACGTATGACTGCACCTGTCATAGCTGACCTACATGAAGCTTCCAATGCATCATAACCACACTGCAAGAAATGGTTACTAACCTGCTGGGAGTTATGTACCAGATCCTGAAGGGATTTGCGATCAAGGGGTTCAGAAGAAGACAGTTTCTTATGCAATTCATCTAACAAATACTCTTGGTACTGTATCATATGAAATTGACAATTTAATGCCCTCATGGAAAGAGTTGCAGAAGTATACACTTTCTTACCCCATCTCTCTAAAGCTCTGGACTCCCTCTCAGAGGCTAGAGGATTCCTAGCAGTGGCAGCTGCAACCCCTTTTGGGCCCTGGGAAATAGTTTCTGGATCAGCAGAGTGGGCCTTATACAGGTGTAGATGTGAGTCCGGGACCCTGTAGTACCTATCAGGTTTGGCAGGAGCCGGAGGGAGAGAGTCAGGGGCTGTACTAGCATCGGAGTACACATCAACAATAACATTCAAAACAGGAGGTATAGCTAAAGGCCTATGCTGAGGTAAATGTAAAAAGGTCTTTAATCTCTTTCTAGAATCAGAGAATTCCTGACCCTGCCATTGAAAATGTTCTCTCATAGAGTGTAATGTCTCTCCAAAGGATAACTCTTCAGGAGGGGAGGCCAAGGGAATAGATTCTTCAGCATCAGAATCCTCGTAGGCCAAATAAGCCTCCTCCTGGTGGTCTGACAGAGTAGAGCCATCAGTGGACTCCTCTGAGGAGTGGGGATCAGAGGGCTCAACCCTGGGCCTTTTGTCTGGATGTGGTTGAGAGCCCCTGTCCGGATGAGGTTGAGAACCTCTAATTAAGGAGATAAGATCCTCTGCTAAGCTAAGAATCTGTGAGCCAGTAGAAGGTCTCTGAGAGGTAACCTTGGGAGGCAAAGCTTTAGAAAGTTTAGCAGCTTTAGCCCTAGAGAAAGCCTTAATGGACATGGATGCAGGAGGTCTGGCTGCACCACGTGCAGGAGTAGACTTGTCTAAAGGAATGGTGTCGGAAGGTTCCTGGACACCAGTTTCAGAAGGTAAATCAATAACCGACTCAGCCGGGGCCTCCTGGGCCGAGGTAGTCGGTTGTGCGCTTTCAGTAATCAGAAGTTCCAAGGACTCTGTTTCAGCCGAGACCGAGACACACGCAGTAGGCCTGACTGTGGTTTCAGCCAAAACTGCGGCCCGCGTGTGTCGGTCCTTGTCCTTCCGTTTCTTAACTAAATGCGAAGTCAGAGTCTCCGACGGCATCTTGTAAGCAAAACTAGCCCCAAAGAATTCCTCTGCAAACTCCGACCGATGTCTAAGAGTTCGTCGGTTGAAGGAAGCACAGGCTGAACAGGCTGAGACGTCGTGGTCTGGGCCTAGGCAGGGGAGGCAGTAAGACTGGAAATCCTTATGAGGTATTTTGTTGACATCGGGGAAAGTGTGACATCAGCCGAGGCCAGACCCAGACTTTGGAATCAGGCCGACCGAAGGGCTGCCTGAGGCAGGACAACCCATATGTGATGACTGCAGATGCATCTTTGAAGGACATCTAAAGGGTTGTGGCTGGCCAAGTTTGTAGACGACTGCAAACTAGGTGCAATCACTGAATCCTCAAATGATGTCAGTATATTTCAGGAGGGTCTCACACAGATCAGTGACTGTGTATTAGTCATGGTCTCAAACTGAATGCAGAGAAATGCATCATCATTCCCTTCTGCACAATGTCCCCTCACACTATAAAATCAACAATAATACCCTAAAAGTACCCATGAAGTGGTAAGGGACCTGGAATCACAGTTTGACTGCCACCTTAACTTCGACCACCAGATGTCTATCATTGTAAAAAAGGCTTTCCATGTAGCTCACTTGATTAGTAAAGGCATCACCTCGAGAGCAAAACAAGTTATAACACCCTATAATCTGCACTTATCCGTCCCATAATTGAGTATAATGCCCCTTTTGGTATGTACCATACTAAGCACCTGCAGCAATTAGACAGACTCAGAAGTTTCTAACAAAGAAGATCAAGGACATCCAGCATGTGCCTTACACAGAGCAACTAAAGTCCCAGTCACTATATTCCATATCGTATAGAATTCTTAGGGGAGACTTATGCCTGGCCTACAGAGCAACCCAAGACCCAAACCTAATGAACTTACTGCACATCCATAAATCAAATGGGTCTAGGGCTACGTGTTCCAGGGAGTTAAATATGGCCTGTGACTTAAATAGTATGGAGGGACAGATTTATATGCCAGCGACTGCCACATCTTTGGAACAGGTTACCAGTTCATGTGAAACAGAGCATCTCTATGACACTATTCAAGAGGAACCTGGATAAGTGGATTGGGCACCATAAATTCTTACCGGGATAGCACCCACAACCCTCCTGGACATAGGCAGTCATCACTAAATGCAATCTAGGGTATTGACTTCTATGGTATTACACTAGGTTGAAATGGCTAGGCTTAAAATTACCTCTGGGTCGATAGCCTAGTAATCTCCTATGATCCTATGTCAGCATAACTTTCTACCCCTGCTAATAACTTCTTACTACCAAAAATCTAACATTATTGCTTCCCCCCATTACTATTAGT
Organism: Protopterus annectens; assembly: GCF_019279795.1. Taxonomy (NCBI): domain Eukaryota; kingdom Metazoa; phylum Chordata; order Ceratodontiformes; family Protopteridae; genus Protopterus; species Protopterus annectens. Next base: position 1,367,684,513 of record NC_056729.1, read on the forward strand.
GCACCTCTTGCAGTCAGTATTATTATTCCCCTTTTCCATTGCCCCTGATATTCTGGTGAATGTCTACTCTGAATCCTTTATTTGTTAAATTCATATGTTCATTACCATCCACATTTGCCTTCTGTAACATTGGTATTTGCACCTTGCACTTTTTAATATAATTCAATGCTATTTGCTTTTTATCTGTACCTGTAAGGCCATTTAATTCAGTGTTAACATTGAGAGAGTTGTTGTGTCTTTCGGCTTTTCCCGGTTAGGGGTCGCCACAGTGGAACTCCGGTCCGCTAATGATTGGCAGTAGATTTTTACATGCTGAGTTGCCGGCCCTGATGTACAACCTTCAATGAAGGTACGCCCATTCACGCATGTCTCCACACAGAAGACGCTCTAGCTGAGAATCTGGGAAACGACAACGCTACCGCAGCACCACCACCGCAGTACATTGAGAGAGTAACCATTGTTATTAAAAGCCATTACTCCTATATATTATACATGACAGTTCTTTTGAATGCGTATTTTGATTTTTTTTTTCTTACATGTACACATTAATGTTTGGGAGGCTGATCTCTTCTGTAGTTGGTTTCTTCTATATTTATAACTGAATATATATCACATTTTTTTAGATTTTTTTTGTTTTGATAAAACACTCAAAGAAAAAATAAACAAATTTTCAACCCCCATCCCCTTTTAACTTATAGCAAACACTTAAAACTATGTACATTTTCCAAAAAGGACACCTCTCCAGGTAGGAGAATTTGCCTCAGATTGAAGGCTGCACCCACAGGCAGTATTTATTTCTAGTCATATAATTGTAGATCAATTATTTTGATTTTTACTTATCTATAAACTGATCTAGGTTCATTATTTATCTTATATTTTTAAACCTTTAAAATGACTGTTTAAGGTAAAAGAACAACTTTTCCTGATTATAGAGTAAGCATTCTGCATCTATATAGTCTTTCCTATTTGCTTATTTTATTATCATTTTATCTTCACTTCTTAAAATGTGAAGAAGAATGTAAGGCAAAAACAACCTTATTTTGTGATTGGTACCTGATGAAAAAGGAATATGCCTTCATTTATTCATTTCTTGCCTTCTACTTAAAGACCTATACATTTGGAGAGAAGTGTTGTTGGGACTAGTCTATTTTGGATACAGCTGCTTATCGTTATTGCTTTGAGTCAAATATTATTAAAGAAGGTCAAATGTTAATATATTCCTGCTGCTTAAGTAACTGTCTAGTATTGATAAAGCATGTCAATGAAAATACTTGAGATAGAAAGGCCTAGCTAGGTACCAATACTGTTAAAGACTTTCGGCTTTTCCCAGTTAGGGGTCGTCACAGCAGAACTCCAGTCCGCTCATGACTGGCAGTGGATTTTTATGGTGCTGAGCTGCCAGCCCAATGCCCAACCTTCAACGAAGGCACACCCTTTCATGCTCGCATCTACCTGCATGTCTTTAACGTCACTCAACCATGGGGAAGACATGCATACTCCACACAGAAGACGCTCCAGCCGAGATTCAAACAGGAGAACCTCTTGCTGTGAGGCGACAACACTAACTGCTGCACCAATGCAGCTTGTCTAGGTACCAATACTGTTAAAAATAAAAAATGAGCTAAGATAAAAGAATGGGACAGGAGAAAGACAGCACTGCAGACAGGACTAAAGGTGATGGGGAGGGAGGAAAAGAGAGACAGACAGACAGACAGAGAGAGAGAGAGAGATGGGTAAGGTGATCATAATGTGAGGCGGCAATTTGGTTCAAGTTGTTTTAGGGTGAAGGAAGATGCTGGGTCTGCATGATAATGGAGGTCTATAGGAGAGAATGTGGGAGTGATGGACAGGTGGAGATTGGCTATTCAGGTGAAAATAAGCAGATAGGAAATGATCAGCTGGGGATAACTGGAAGTCAGGAGACAGGATAGGTCTAGGAAAAAAAAAAGTAAAAAAGAGACAGAAAATAAGAGGAGGCACAAGTGCTCACAGGAGGTCAACAGGTGTGTATGATTAGACAATTCTTAGGGATGTAGAATTTGCCTTTCCCTGATATTGTGCAATGTTAGAGTTAGCATATATGATTAACAGGGGTGAGGTTATTGCTTGGCACATATGTAGTAATGTATCAATGTCTGAGGTTTTCATTTTTTTGTTGACTCAGTGAGCATTGGTATTTGAGTCACTGTATCATTTTTATAGCCTCATATAGCATGTATCGTTTTTATAGCCTCACATATATATATATATATATATATATATATATATATATATATATATATATATATATATATATATATATATATATACACATACATATTTTATTTATTATGTGTGTGTGTGTGTGTGTGTGTGTGTGTGTGTGTGTGTGTGTGTATATATATATATATATATATATATATATATATATATGTGTGTGTGTGTATATATATATATATATATATATATATATTTATATATGTAGCAATAATTTTGCATATTTATTCTAATGTATTTTGCAAGATAGGTAAGATGAGACTAGTACTGACCTTGGGTGACTCCTGATTCAGTGCAGAATATACTCCCAAATTCTTCTTAAAACATGAATCTTATATGGCACAAAATACAAGCAAGCTTTTTTTTGCAGCATTAATTACAGCATAATGAAAGCTACTAGGTGATTTATAATACAACTTTTGATAATAATTAGCCTATTTTCCTTGTCTGTTACACAGGAATACTGTTTCCCATTGCTTTGTCTTTTGTTAGCATTATTTGTGTACCAGATAAAATATTACATCTGGATGTTGTTAGGTACATAAAAATAAAGAGATGTGACTATATTGTATTCATTGCATTTATTTTGCAGGTTAATGGACTGGATCAAGGCTCTTTCTCAGACACACCCTATTTGAAATGTATCAATGAAAATGGTGATAAGCTGTAAATGAAATATGCTCAATAAATAGTTGAGAGAATGGACTGAAATATAAAAGTATTACTTACCAATCCACAATGCATTCACTATCCAGAAGAAACATCTGCAAGGTAGTTAATTTGTCAGCGGTAAGTGTCAAGAGTGCACTGGATGGACATTTGTTTCTAGTAAGGCAATGAGAGTAGGTTTCTTTAGCTAAAAATGGAAACAGCTTAGAGTGAAATGATGAAAGGGAAGAGCAGCACCTTAAAGATTCTAGGCTGGATTTATTAACACCGACACTAAGTGAACACTAAGTGTACACCATTCTGGGTGAATAGACAACACTAGCATGACTTCCACCTTCTTCCTTCTCTTTTTAGTTTTCCAACTGATTTCCCTGCAACTTTAAATACTGAGGGGGATTCATAAAGCTTACCACAATGTGTAGATGACATCTTTATGTAGTGTAATCTTTCTAAGTGAACAGACAACACAAAAAATATGGTAGGGATGTTCTTGAATACAGATCGTGTACACTTACTGTACACTTAGCGCAGGCATTCATGAATCCCATCCCCATGTCTAAAGGCACAAAATGAAATTTTCTTTTCACTCAAAAAAGTGCTTGAATGCATAAAGATGTATGTGAATACTTTTTATGTAAAAAGAAAATTTCATTTTGTACCTTCAGATATGGGCGGCCATGGTGGTGGGGTGGCTATGGTGGTGCAGTGGTTAGCATTGCCACCTCACAGCAAGAGGTTCTCCGGTTCGATCCTCGGCTGGGGTGCCTTCTCTGCAGAGTCTGCATGTCCTCCCTGTGGTCGCATGGGTTTCCTCCAGGTTCTCCGGTTTCCTCCCACATCCTAAAGACATGCTCTAGGTGGATTGGACACTCTAAATTGGTCCTAGGTATGAGTGTGTACATGTGTGTGCCTTCTGTGGAAGGTTGGGTGCCGGGCTGGCAACTCGACACTATAAAACTCCACTGCCAATCATGAGCGGACAGGTGATCCACTGTGGCGACCCCTAACCGGGAAAAGCTGAAAGAAGAAGAAGAAGAAGAAGAAGAAGACCTTCAGATATGATCTTTAAGTGTAAAAGTGGAATTGAATTCCAAGTCTTAGGGCAGTCACAGAGACGTCTTTTAATTTTATGTCCAGTCTTTTCTTCAGGCTTATTTAATGTAGACATAAAGTCAACAGAGATGTGCTTTTTTTAATTTGGCCACCATGGGCTGATGTCAGTGTTTACAGAACCTACTAATTGCCATATATATTGCTGTCTGTTATTCCCAAGCTGGAGCAGCAGTCTTGTGATGACTGTTAGAACTCCCATACTGTGAGATGAGGAATTTCTTGTATGTCCTATCCATGATCTCCACCACTATCTGTGATGCTTCTGATAGTAAGGTGGCTGACAGAGTATGTTTTTATCCCTCATGTATCCCACCATTGAACCCACAATATCTGCCATGATCTGGTATGCATTGCTTTGATAGATTGTGGTGATCTCCTCAAAAACCTCCTAGAAAAGGTGAATAAGTCATTATATGCTCTCCCCCTACTATCTCTGTAGCTTCTGGGCTGATCAACAAAGATGTATCTCCACTGTGGCAGAGAGAAATGCTTCCTTTATGCCATTTAATAGGCAACAAGAACCTTATTCTTGATTTTGTACCTGTAAACAGGTGCATACAGTAGAAATAATTTGGAATGACTTCATTGCAAACAGCAATGCCATCCACACAGTTTGTAGATGGATTGACTAAATGAATGGAAAGGGCATCTATCAGTGTGCTGCTATAAGAGTAGCCATGGAAAATGTACATGGTTCACTCTGGCTTTGGAGCAGAATATGCAAAAGAATCTTATGTTTGAATTTGTAGTAGGAAAATTATAAAATATGTGGTTATAACAGCAGCAAACTTTTGAAAAAATGCCTGCATGCTAGCCATAATTATTTACTTGTTTGATGGCTTTCGCAATTATGTGTATACACTGATGTATGATGGGATTAAAGAGAAATGAATGACTTGCATAATGCAGTTTGCACTAAGTGGTGTAGATCTGTCACATAATGCTGTCTGTCTGTGCAATGACTGCATTGTTAGGCCACATTGGTGGTAGTTACTTTCAGGTTTTACCAGACTGAACACATAGCAAGGGTGATATGGGCATTGAGTAGCACACACTGTTGTTTGTTTTTTGTGTTTTTCCTTCCAGCAACCTCATAATGTAGTGCTTATTGTCTTGGATTGTCCCCTCCTACCATCTTACATAAATAATGCATGTATGGTGGCTGTTGTCTAGGATTTCCCATCCATTATACATAAATACTAATTGCTATCTATGCAGAGACACTCCTGTCTCACTTCTGACATTCTTATAAAGAACCTCCTCTTGTATATTTATAATATACTCATTACCCAGACTACTTCCTCCTGCCTCCTATTGTTCAAGATAATATTCATGGCCCAGGGTCATCTTTTTCTTTCCTCTCTTTATTCCATATAATACTCATTTTCCAAGAGTACCCATCCCACTTCTCAGGTCTCAATATGTTCATAGGTATGTTCATATATTAGTACTAGGCTAACTGCCCTTGCTAGCCATTTTAAGCCTAGCCAATTATCCCTTGTGAGTCTCAAACCCTGCACCTTGTGTTTGCAAGGGAAACCCCTTAACCATTAGGCCACCCTCCCTATATTATTGTTAAAGTGGTACTACACTATTCAGGTAGTCTGTACCTTTACTCAGTGAAGACACTGAGACAGTTCTGCTGTTACGACATTCATTTACTGCACACGAGGTGTACATCTAGCTTAACAATGAAAGGTTGTTGTTGTTGTGTCTTTCGGCTTTTCCCGGTTAGGGGTTGCCACCACAGCGGAACTCCGGTCCACTAATGATTGGCAGTAGATTTTTATGTGCCGAGTTGCCGGCCCTGACGCACAACCTTCAACGAAGGTACACCCATTCACGCATGTCTCCACACAGAAGACACTCTAACTGAGAATCGAACAGGACAACGTCTTACTGTGAGGCGACAACGCTACCGCAGCACAACCACCACAGTTAACAATGAAAGGTATATACATCAAAATGTACTTCAGCTTAGAATAATCAAAGTCTCTGCTACAAAAGAAAAAGTCCCAATCTTTATAGTGTCTTTTCTGCCTGAATCAGCAGTTTTGAGAATTTGCCAGAATAATAAGTCTTTCCTCTCAAGCTGGTCTGCTGACAGTTTTCCATATATGAAGCTCATTGCTGACATTCCCGTTATCTTGTTACATCCCTAAATTATCTGCATTGTTCAATGATACCTCCTTCCACCATTCACTGTTCCATATAATGATTGATGATCAGACCCTCCCATCACTGATCTGCAGCAAAGGATTGCTCATTGTCCCAAAGAACTCCCCTCCTACTCCATACTTCATTTAATACTACTGCAGTTATGCTGAATCACTCGTGTACACTGCACCAAATATGACACAACCAACTGATTCATAATAATAATAATAATAATAATAATGTGAGAGTAAAGAACAGGTTAAGATGGACTTCAGTGTATTTTTTTTTGAAAATGTAAAATAAATGTTCTGCATTTCAGTGTGTACAGTGCACGCAGTTAACTAACTTGGCAAAAACATATTTAATTTTTTATTTATTTATTTATTTTATTTATCATTTGTTAACCGGGAAAGTCCAACTTGGAACGAAGCCAATTTTCAGCGGAGGCCCGGGGAGAAAGGCTCCAGATGCATGTTTTTGTAGTATATGTTTGTACATATAGCTTGGCATTCATTGTTAATAAGAATCAGAAGTAAAATATTTTATCTCTTATAAACTATGCAGCTTGTGAAATTTATCATCTACAAGCAGGTCAAGATGAACTCTTGTATGCAGCTGTGTCTCGTCAATATGATATGCAAGATAGGCCAAGGATGAAAGGAGTTATTCTTCAGGAACAGAATGATTAAGATATGGAAAACTGTCAGCAGACCAGCTTGAGAGGAAAGACTTATTATTCTGGCAAATTCTCAAAACTGCTGATTCAGGCAGAAAAGACACTATAAAGATTGGGACTTTTTCTTTTGTAGCAGAGACTTTGATTATTCTAAGCTGAAGTTCATTTTGATGTATATACCTTTCATTGTTAACTGCAGTGGTGGTGCTGCGGTAGTGCTGTCACCTCACAGTAAGATGTTCTCCTGTTCGATTCTCAGCTAGAGCGTCTTCTGTGTGGAGACATGCGTGAATGGGCCTACCTTCGTTGAAGGTTGTGCATTAGGGCCGGCAACTCGGCACGTAAAAATCTACTGCCAATCATTATCGGACTGGAGTTCTGCTGTGGTGACCCCTAACCGGGAAAAGCTGAAAGACACAACAACAACAACCTTTCATTGTTAAGCTAGATGTAAACCTCGTGTGCAGTAAATGAATGTCGTAACAGCAGAACTGTCTCAGTGTCTTCACTGAGTAAAGGTACAGACTACCTGAATAGTGTAGTACCACTTTAACAATAATATACATTTATTAACCAAATAGGCCCAATGGACACACACAGTTCTTTCCAGGGGTGATGCAGGAGTACTGTCTGATTAAGTGACTTGCTCAAGGTCAGACAGTAGGCAAATGAAAGCTGGAGGAATCAAACCCTGTACCACAGGAACTACAGGACACAGCCATAGCCCTCTGTGCCAACTCCCAATTAATTCATAAATATGCTGCTTTTGCAAGCAGAAGGATGAGTGTGCACCCTTAGTCATAGAATGGATCCACTATTATTAATCGCATCATGTCTGGTTGACATGCAATTAATTGCTTTGAAGGGATCTAATCCTACACAAGATCACATTCCCTTGCAGTGAGTCTTAAAATGTTGCTAAAAACTCTTAAATAAACTTTTTGCACTCACACCCCAGATCTCACATTGTGTGTGTGTGTGTGTGTGTGTGTGTGTGTGTGTGTGTGTGTGTGTGTGTGTGTGTGTGTGTGTGTTTGGGGGGGTAGATGGTTGTGGATGGTTGAGGTTATGTTTGTGTGTGTGTGGGGAGGGTTTTGGGTGTGCGTATGTGTGTGTGTAAAATTTGTTTGAAAGGTATTGCACAGTCCTCCACATATCTCATGTCCTAGCTATCCTATCAGTATGTTCATATATTTAGTACATTTGTCACACTCAGTCTAGAGGCACTGTCTAGTTAAGAGATTTGCCTAGAGTCACACAGTTAGGCAAATGGAATCTGAGGGAATCACACCCTGGAACCACAGGATGCAGCTCAATAACAACTCATAGCTTTAAATCTATGTGCACACACACACATATACACACACACACACACACGTGCAGTATATATATAAGCTGAAGCAGAGGTGTAGCAGAGACTTTTGTTGTAGGTGGTACCAGTCTCACCATAAGTTTATAGATATATATTAGGCATTCGAATAAACTTACTCAAGCAATATGACAAGTAACAGCACTTTAATAAAATGAAACAATACAACAGTAAATAAAGGCTCTTTCATCTCAGGGACATATATGTGAAGACTTAATTTTAGTCTGTTAAAATCTGTTTTTTAAATCCAAGTAAATCACATAAACATTGTTCTTACAAATTAATTATTTGGTGAAACCCATAAACAGATCGTACACTTTCCCCCTTTTTTTTTTTTTAACACCTTAAAAAAACGGGGGGCATTTAAAAAGGGAATCCCATCCCCATGTCTAAAGGCACAAAATGAAATTTTCTTTTCACTCAAAAAAGTGCTTGAATGCATAAAGATGTATGCGAATACTTTTTATGTGAAAAGAAAATTTCATTTTGTACCATCAGATATGATCTTTAAGTCTAAAAGTGAAATTGAATTCCAAGTCTTAGGGCAGTCACAGAGACGTCTTTTCATTTTATGTCCAGTCTTTTCTTCAGGCTTATTTAATGTAGACATAAAGTTAACAGAGATGTGTTTTTTTTTAATTTGGCCACCATGTGCTGATGTCAGTGTTTACAGAACCTACTAATTGCCATATATATATATTACTGTCTGTTATTCCCAAGTTGGAGCAGCAGTCTTGTGATGACTGTTAGAACTCCCATACTGTGAGATGAGGAATTTCTTGTATGTCCTATCCATGATCTCCATCACTATCTGAGATGCTTCTGATAGTAAGGTGGCAGACAGAGTATGCTTTTATCCCTCATGTATCCCACCATTGAACCCACAATATCTGTCATGATCTGGTATGCATTGCTATGATAGATTGTGGTGATCTCCTCAAAAACCTCATAGAAAAGGTGAATAAGTCATTATATGCTCTCCCCGTACTATCTCTCTAGCTTCTGGGCTGATCAACAAAGATGTATCTCCACTGTGGCAGAGAGAAATACTTCCTTTATGCCATTTAATAGGCAACAAGAACCTTATTCTTGACTTTGTGCCTGTAAACAGGTGCATACAGTAGAAATAATTTGGAATGACTTCATTGCAAACAGCAATGCCATCCACACAGTTTGTAGATGGACTGACTAAATGAATGGAAAGGGCATCTATCACTGTGCTGCTATAAGAGTAGCCATGGAACATGTACGTGGTTCACTCTGGCTTTGGAGCTGAATATGCAAAATAATCTTATGTTTGAATTTGTAGTAGGAAAATTATAAAATATGTGGTTATAACAGCAGCAAACTTTTGAAAAAATGCCTGCATGCTATCCATAATTATTTACTTGTTTGATGGTTTTTGCAATTATGTGTATACACTGATGTATGATGGGATTAAAGAGAAATTAATGACTTGCATAATGCAGTTTGCACTAAGTGGTGTAGATCTGTCACATAATGCTGTTTGTCTGTGCAATGACTGCATTGTTAGGCCACATTGGCGGTAGTTACGTTCAGGTTTTACTAGACTGAACACATAGCAAGGGTGATATGGGCATTGAGTAGCACACACTGTTGTTTGTTTTTTGTGTTTTTCCTTCCAGCAACCTCATAATGTAGTGCTTATTGTCTTGGATTGTCCCCTCCTACCATCCTACATAAACAATGCATGTATGATGGCTGTTGTCTAGGATTTCCCATCCATTATACATAAATACTAACTGCTATCTATACAGAGACACTCCTGTCTCACTTCTGACATTCTTATAAAGAACCTCCTCTTGTATATTTATTATATACTCATTACCCAGACTACTTCCTCCTGCCTCCTATTGTTCAAGATAATATTCATGGCCCAAGGTCATCTTTTTCTTTCCTCTCTTTATTCCATATAATACTCATTTTCCAGGAGTACCCATCCCACTTCTCAGGTCTCAATATGTTCATAGGTATGTTCATAGATTAGTACTAGGCTAACTGCCCTTGCGAGCCATTTTAAGCCTAGCCAATTATCCTTTGTGAGACTTAAACCCTACAGCTTGTGGTTGCAAGGGAAACACCTTAACCATTAGGCCACACTCCCTATATTATTGTTAAAGTGGTACTACACTATTCAGATAGTCTGTACCTTTACTCAGTGAAGACACTGAGATAGTTCTGCTGTTACGACATTCATTTACTGCACACGAGGTTTACATCTAGCTTAACAATGAAAGGTTGTTGTTGTTGTGTCTTTTGGCTTTTCCCGGTTAGGGGTTGCCACAGCGGAACTCTGGTCCGCTAATGATTGGCAGTAGATTTTTACGTGCTGAGTTGCCAGCCCTGACGCACAACCTTCAATGAAGGTACACCCATTCACGCATGTCTCCACACAGAAGACGCTCTAGCTGAGAATCGAACAGGACAACGTCTTACTGTGAGGCGACAACGCTACCGCAGCACAACCACCACAGTTAACAATGAAAGGTATATACATCAAAATGTACTTCAGCTTAGAATAATCAAAGTCTCTGCTACAAAAGAAAAAGTCCCAATCTTTATAGTGTCTTTTCTGCCTGAATCAGCAGTTTTGAGAATTTGCCAGAATAATAAGTCTTTCCTCTCAAGCTGGTCTGCTGACAGTTTTCCATATATGAAGCTCATTGCTGACATTCCCTTTATCTTGTTACATCCCTAAATTATCTGCATTGTTCAATGATACCTCCTTCCACCATTCACTGTTCCATATAATGATTGATGATCAGAGACAAGACCCTCCCATCACTGATCTGCAGCAAAGGATTGCTCATTGTCCCAAAAAACTCCCCTCCTACTCCGTACTTCATTTAATACTACTGCAGTTATGCTGAATCACTCGTGTACACTGCACCAAATATGACACAACCAACTGATTCATAATAATAATAATAATAATAATGTGAGAGTAAAGAACAGGTTAAGATGGACTTCGGTGGATTTTTTTTGAAAATGTAAAATAAATGTTCTGCATTTCAGTGTGTACAGTGCACGCAGTTAACTAACTTGGAAAAACATATTTTATTTTTTATTTATTTGTGTATCATTTGTTAACCGGGAAAGTCCGACTTGGAACGAAGCCAATTTTCAGCAGAGGCCCGGGGAGAAAGGCTGCAGATGCATGTCTTTGTAATATATGTTTGTACATATAGCTTGGCATTCATTGTTAATAAGAATCAGAAGTAAAATATTTTATCTCTTATAAACTATGCAGCTTGTGAAATTTATTATTTACAAGCAGGTCAAGATGAACTCTTGTATGCAGCTGTGTCTCGTCAATATGATATGCAAGATAGACCAAGGATGAAAAGAGTTATTCTTCAGGAACAAAATGATTAAGATATGGAAAACTGTCAGCAGACCAGCTTGAGAGGAAAGACTTATTATTCTGGCAAATTCTCAAAACTCCTGATTCAGGCAGAAAAGACGCTATAAGATTGGGACTTTTTCTTTTGTAGCAGAGACTTTGATTATTCTAAGCTGAAGTTCATTTTGATGTATATACCTTTCATTGTTAACTGCAGTGGTGGTGCTGCGGTAGTGTTGTCACCTCACAGTAAGACGTTCTCCTGTTCGATTCTCAGCTAGAGCGTCTTCTGTGTGGAGACATGCGTGAATGGGCGTACCTTCGTTGAAGGTTGTGCATCAGGGCCGGCAACTCGGCACGTAAAAATCTACTGCCAATCATTAGCGGCCCGGAGTTCTGCTGTGGTGACCACTAACTGGGAAAAGCTGAAAGACACTACAACAACAATCTTTCATTGTTAAGCTAGATGTAAACCTCGTGTGCAGTAAATGAATGTCGTAACAGCAGAACTGTCTCAGTGTCTTCACTGAGTAAAGGTACAGACTACCTGAATAGTGTAGTACCACTTTAACAATAATATACATTTATTAACCAAATAGGCCCACTGGACACACACAGTCCCTTTCCAGGGGTGATGCAGGAGTACTGTCTGATTATGTGACTTGCTCAAGGTCAGACAGTAGGCAAATGAAAGCTGGAGGAATCAAACCCTGTACCACAGGAACTACAGGACACAGCCATTGCCCTCTCCCAATTAATTCATGAATATGCTGCTTCTGCAAGCAGAAGGATGAGTGTGCACCCTTAGTCATAGAATGGATCCACTATTATTAATCGCATCATGTCTGGTTGACATGCAATTAATTGCTTTGAAGGGATGTAATCCTACACAAGATCACATTCCCTTGCAGTGAGTCTTAAAATGTTGCTAAAAACTCCTAAATAAACTTTTTGCACTCACACCCCAGATCTCACTGTGTGTGTGTGTGTGTGTGTGTGTGTGTGTGTGTGTGTATACATACACACACACACACACACACACACACACACACACACACACATATGCATACACACACACACACACACACACAGTATATATATATATATATATATATATATATATATATATATATATATATATATAGGTTTAGTATTGGCATTCTAAATCTGCTTCAGTCGCACATTTAGAATGTCGATCCGAAATGCTGAATCCAGAATTACAATCCAATTACACTCTAAAGTCAATGGTATGTTAATTCTACTATTTTGCAGGGGGGCTATAACCCGCCTGCACCCTCCACACCCCCTGCACAGGAAAATATACCAATTTTGAGATTGTACTACAGTGAGGAAATGGGCTAATTCCCTGTTCCTCACTGAACTGCGATCCCCTTACCCAATGTCGAACCCAAATACTTGAACTACACTACCCATTCGCTGTAGTGTAGTTGATACATTTTGGTTCGACATTCTGCTGACTTGAAAACTGCAATTCAATTCCACCACACACCAGTTGACCAATGCAGTTTTAAGATTTTCAGTGTAAACCATATATATATATATATATATATATATATATATATATATATATATATATATATGTGTGTGTGTGTGTGTGTGTGTATGTACACACACACACACATATATATATATATATATATATATATATATATATATATATATATATATATATATATAGATAGATAGATATATAGATATACACACACACACACACACACACACACACACACACACACACACACACACACACACAAGTCTCTGGTTGCACATGTTTAGAGAAAAGGGAAAAAGTGGAAAACAAATATAAAAATCATCTGCAATCTGTTCTCCTATCCTGAAGGAAAATAATAAAAAATGAAATCACAGGATATAGCAGGCCTTTCTCCTGTGACATTTTGAGACTTAATGAAACTCCATAATTGCTTGTAGGACTCCACATAGAAGCCCACACCTAGTAAATGCCAATAGCTGCATTATTAATGGGTCTTAGGACCTAATTAGCAGCTCCAAATATTTGAACTTATGAACACATGTCCAAACAAGGTACTCTGGGAGAGGAGAACCCGAGCCTCTGAGACCCACTTCTTAGAGTGTTATGCCATGCAGCCAGCCCAGGTGCATGGTTTCTTCCTGTAAGAATCCAGAGGAGGACCATATATTTTAAAATGAATAATACTTCGTTTTTCAAGCTGATGTGTTTATAGTCATAACAGCTTGAGCTAAAACTCGGAAACGTAATACTTCTCCTTTCAAGTCAGTTTAAATATGCGCAATCACATCAATTGGAAGTAAAGATTCCTAATTTTATATATTTGTTCTAATTGAACCTTTTCAGAAAGAACTTTGGCCTAACCTTTTTGATGACCCAAGATGAGGTTCAGAAGCTTTAATCATCATTACTGTTCTATCTCAACAGGTCTTGGGCAGCACACTTTGGCCTTGGAATTGAGCTGAAGCAGAGGTGTAGCAGAGACTTTTGTTGTAGGTGGTACCAGTCTCACCATAAGTTTATAGATATATATTAGGCATTCAAATAAAACTACTCATAATATGACAAAGTAACAGCACTTTAATAAAATGAAACAATACAACAGTAAGCACTTTCATCTCAGGGACATATATGTGAAGATTTAATTAGTCTGTTAAACCAAGTCATAAAAAGTTTTGCTTTAAATGCAGTCACTAATCACGTGATAAAAAAATCCACCAATAAAAACATTGTTCTTACAAATTAATTACTTTCCTAAATATTAATTTTTAAACCATTCTGCTTAAGTACACATCTAAAGTTTAGTACATCATAAAGACCTGACTCTTCCACTGCATTTAATGTTATTTGCCATTTGAACTCCCTTGGTTCTATTTTATTTTCTGGCCCCACTCATTGAATTCATATTCTTGATGGTCAGTAATAAAAAAAAAAACTTCTTTTACTTTGTACATACAGTTTTATGCTTAAACAGTCCATTAAAGGAATCATCTTTAGAAATGACATGCTATGTTCAGGGGTGTAGCCAAGATTTTCAAATTTGTGCTCACAGCTCCCAGATTGCTGCCCCCTCTACAAGCCACATCCACATTAATACTGCTGACCAAGCCACGACCCCTTCATATTACTGATCTCTGAACAGATCACTGGCAAGTATATGCCATGCCCCCTTCCTATTGCCGATCTCTGAACATATCACTGGCAAGTATATGCCAGTGTAGTAATTACATGATGAAGCAGCATGAATATTCATTCCAAAAGTGCATCTTCCTTAAGTAAAAAAACAAAATACCTTTCCATTTATGCTAGGGTAGCTCAATCAGTTTGCCCCCCCAAGATTACTCTTCTTCCACTTGCAGCTCCTAACCCCTGTAGTGGTTTATTAGAGCTCCAGTAATGCTGCCGACTAAAGGGACTGACAGGCAATGGGAAGCACATGCTTCACAGTGTTGTGGTCTGTAGGTACAACATATAGTGCTCTCCCTAGGTAACACCCAAGCTATGAGCCACAACTACCTCCCATCCACCCACATGGGTCACCTGGCAATGGCTACTCACTCCTATGGCCTACACTCACACTAAGACTTTTAGGATAGTAAACCTTACATTCCTAACAACAAATACATTTTAGCTGGACTCAGCCATATTGCCACTGACAATAAATGAAGATATATACCCATTGGAATCAATCAAGCAAAAACTAAAGCTGTTGAAATTTACATCCTTACTACTCTATATGTGAATCTCAAGCCTTTGCTGAAAGGAAATTGGTTAAAGCAAGAAAATTACCCTAGGCCCCAGAACCAATGGAACACAATTATTGGAAAGAAATGAAAAGAAATTCAACAAAGAAATAAGTTTTACCCAAACCTTAATGTTCAAAGCTGACAACATACCACCAAATATGCTGACAACAGCTTTTAAAGACAAAAATCATATCTACAAATGCAGGCTGCCTCCCTACTCTCCCACAAAATGAAACATAATCACTTTATGTATAGCTGTATGCTGTTACAAGCAGAAAGAACAAATGAAGACACTCAAGTTTGATTGTGAAAAATGTTAAAGAAACAACTACCACACCATTCTCAGCTCCCTAGTAAGCTAGTGTAAGTGGTCTTGTGTGAACATATCTGAGTAGTGCTGGTTTCTGACTATGCTGGGTAAAGGGCATTAGCTGACGATGGCATCCCTCTACTAAGCCTGTTTCAAACTTCCACTGTACAAAATAATTTACTGCCAAGCTCTATGTATATTTAAATAGTTGCATATATACATCTTCTCCCCTCAGAAATAAACACAACACCAAATTCAAAAATAAAGCCGTATGGGCAGCATAATAAAATAAAAAAAATACTTATTGCATGCAAAAATAAATGTAACTCTCAGAAAGCCAAAAACATTCTTGCTAAACTAAACAAGGAACTCAGAACTGTGATTAAATCAACCAAAGCCTAGTATGAAGTAAAAATATAAACCCAGGTGAAAGGTAACCACATAGCATTTTTTTAACTGTGCTAGAACTCTCAAACAATGACTGGCACTACAGTGAGCTGATAAATGATATCACATACTTGAACCAGAAGATATAGCCAATCCATTGCCCAACTAATTCAAATTGAACTTCATCCCCCCAATCTTCCAATATTCTCACATCAGGTACATGCATCTATAACCCCCTCAAATCTTTCAACAGTTTCTGAAGTTACTACGTAAGGCCAAGAGCATGATGTCTATTGGGACTGGATAACATACTAAGCTGCCTACTGGTTAGTCTGAACCTGATATGTTGAACACCTTACAAAGGCTATTCAATACCAATCTCAAAATAAGTTTTGTGCTGGATGAATGAAAGACTGCATGAAGGTGGGACTTCAATGGGCTCAGGCAATTATATACATATAAGCCTAATCAGTCTCATCTGGGAACCTGTGTCAACAACGAACTGTCCCTTGATCACCACATATTCACTATTGTAAGGTAATCCTTTTTCATTGTACAGCTTATATCTTAAAGTATATCATTCAGATTCAAGCACATAATTGTTTCCGTCTACCTGGCACTCATTAGGCCAGTCCCTGAGTGTAATGCCCCTTCTCGTATGTACCTGTCCTAACACTTGTCACAATTGGATGCCATCTAATCCTCAAACATTTAAAAATTATTCCAAAGCAAAGCTCCTACTAATGACTCATACCATGGTAAAATGTCCATTCCCTCAAACCATGTGAACTTTGCTACCAGAATGGAATTGTTTACAGAAGCCATATACCATCATGTAAACAGCTGCACTGAGGTAGTTGTACCCAAAAGAAATAAGCAGAGAACTAACTCAAATAACAAGCCACCCTGGTGGAATCCTGATATCAACAAGTTGTATTACAAAAGGAGGAAAACCACTGCCAAAACTTGGAAGTGCAACACCTAACTAGGTGAGAAACCACTCAAATTAAATAAGCAACTCAGAAATCTTATCAAGCCCACCAAAACCAAATTTGTGGCAGAAATATCCTCAAAGACAAAGGATAACCACAAGGCCTTCATCAGCCTTGTTCCCAACCTCAAAGTTAACACAACAGTGTGCTGAAAAAATTGTAAATGGAACCACCTAAAAGGAATCAGGGGGAATACCTCTCAGGAGACACCTCCGACCATAACTCTTCTGGCTATCACTAACAAACAAGTCTTCAATGCACTCTTTAAGGCAAAGAATATTACCTCAATGGGCCCTGATAATATCCTGGGATACCTCTTGGATAGCATGAAATATGAGCTATCAAACGCTCTGAAATCACTGCTCAACATTAGCCACCTAACTGGCTTCATGCTTAGTGAATGGAGGACTGCAACAGTTAATCCTCAACACAAGGTTTGGCCTTCTACTGACCTGGATAACTACAGACCATAAGTCTGACTAGTCTTGTATGTAATGCTATGGAAAGAATTATCATGGATAGTTTAAATAAATGTGGGCGGTCACGGTGATGCAGCGGTTAGCATTGCCACCTCACAGCAAGAGGTTCTCTGGTTCGATCCTCGGCTGGGGTGACTTCTGTGCAGAGTCTGCATGTCATCCCTGTGGTCACATGGGTTTCCTCCGAGTGCTCCAGTTTCCTCCCACATCCCAAAGACATGCTATAGGTGAATTGGACACTCTAAATTGACCCTAGGTCTGAGTGCATGCATGTGTGTGCCTTCTGTGGAAGGTTGGGCGCCAAGCTGGCAACTTGACACCGTAAAACTCCACTGCAGACAGGTGATCCACTGTGGTGACCCCTAACTAGGAAAAGCCAAAAGAAGAAGAAGAATTTTAAATAAAGACACAAGGAACCTGCTTTCTTATTTACTTCTACAATTATTACAGATATTGAAATAAAATAGCACAAGCACTGATAGCCATTTGCTAAACAAACAATACAGTCTTACATTGAAAACAGACTTAGCATGAGCAACAAACTTCTCTGCCCTTGGAACTCACATTCCTTCAAACGGCAAGAAACCCCCACTAAAAGAAAATGCATTTGGCCGGTGGAGGATTAAGTTTACCTTTGAGCTGTTTTTAAACCATAGGCTCCTTGCACATATTTTAGGGCCATGCACGTGTTCTTTTTTTCAGCTTCCTGATTTATTAAATTATATTCCTTGTATAATACAGCACCATTTGCTAGAATGGTGTTTTCAATTTGTATTTCTGAACATTCTTCTAGTAAGCAATGAAACAAAATCTATGAACCAATGACAAAACTACCCAGTTCAGAAAATTTCAACCATAAAAGGCCACTCAGACTTCATTCATTGCAATCCACCAATATTACTCAATAAGCACAATCTCTACAGAAGTAAAAATCATCCAAATAATTCTGCATTAAAGAGATCTGTAACTAATAAAGAGGTTGCTACTGGCAAACAACTTTACATTTCAGTGTTTCATCTACAAATGCAGTGCCTGCTGCCCTTGAAGAATTGCATATGTAACACTAAAAAAAAAATTGGTAAGGTGGTAATATTGCAATAGGGAATGACTGACAAAGTGACAAGTTCATAGTTACTAGCCATCTCATACAAAGGAGGACAGACTCAAGAGTGCAGAACTCATATCCTCCTTACAATGTACCAAATAATCAGCAATAAAATGACACTGCAGTATCAGCACTCCATCTACATGGTGTGGAAGTAGAATCCACAGCCTTCTGTACCAAAGGTAATTATGCAACTAACACTGCTTTCAAATTCTACAACACAAACAATGACTGCCATTTGATAAACAAAACAGTTAGTAGCACATTGAAAACAGACTTAGCATGAACAACAATAAACTTATTTTCTTTTGAAACTCACAATTCCATGAAACTGAAATGAAACTCATTCCCTTGAAAATGTACTGAAACTCAATTCTCTGAAAATGTACTGAAACTCAAACACACAATTCTGTCGGCAGTTTGGTAGTTGGTATAGAGGATTCAGGCTCTTATCTCCTCTAACCAAGTAACAGGGTCAAGCCTGATCAAGTTAATTGACTAACCTGCCCTCCCCCTTAACTAGAGCATTACACACCATACCTCCATACCTCTCACCTCTTAGCATAAGAAATCTGGACAAAGTCTAAAATAATGGGGGACAAAGACCCCAAAATAGGGACAGATTTTAAATATTGCTCTTACAGACTTAGAGAGTTGCTAGAATAACAGCATTTGTCTTAGCATGCATTTTCTAAAGGAAATGAAGTCTAAAACTCAAATGTATGACATTTAGTTATTTCAATCCTCAGTGATTTGCCAGAAAACCACAAATATTGAGGAACAGGCCAAAATATGAGGCTAAAATCCGGACATTCTACAAAAATCTGGACAGTTGAGGGGTACGCATATGTCTCAGTCTCTTATTGCAAGAAGTCTTGACAAAGTCTGAAATAATGAAGATACAATAGCCCAAAATAGGGATCATGCCTCTCAATCACTTCAAGCAAAAAATCTGGACAAAGCCATTAGTAATGGGGGGGAACAAAGGCCCAAAAATTGGGAAACTTTTTAAATATTGCCCTTTCAGACTTAGAAAGTTGATATAATTACAGGTTTTGCATTAGCATGAATTTTCTGAAGGATATGGAGTTTGAAACTCAAATGTCTGCCATCATTTTTTCACTTCAGTCCTCAATGGTTAGCCAGTAATTTGGAAAACCACCAGTTTTAGGAGAAATGGAACAAAAATATGAGGCAAAATCTGGACATTCTGTGAAATTCTGGACATTTGAGAGGTATGATAGGGATAGATTTTAAATAGATTTTAGATTCATAGGTTCATATGAGATTATTAGGCTAATGGCTTAACAGCCCTTACAAGCCTAGCCAATATAACTTGATTTTACCCAATATATGGCCCCTAGGGGCAAGTGGATGGCATACATTTGTGCCTATGCCTTGAGTATCTTACAGACTGCCCCTGTCCATAAGGGACATAAGCACTACCCCAAGTGTGAATTTGCAATTCCCCATCCATTGACCCAAACTGAAAAGGGCCAGGGAATGGCTCTGCTTAATGTGAATAGGAAACCTGTTCCAAAGAAGAGACAATCTCTGAGGCACGTATCTGTCTCTAACATGTTTATTTATGTTGCTGACTAAGTTTAGATCCCTAGATCAGGTGACTCTCATGCTGTTTGTGGATATGTAGCAGCTCCATCATGGCTGGATTGTAAGTGCCTTGTAGGTCAGGCATAGGTCACCCCTTAATAGTGTGTATGAGACAGAGTAAAGGGATAGGGCTTTTAGTCTATCTACATAGGGCATGTTGTTTAGACCCTGTATTTTTTTTGTAAGGAACCTCTGAGGTCGTTCCAGCTACTGTAAGTGCCTAGTCAAGTACCTGCCAAATGGCACACTGTACTTGATTATTGGTCTAACGAAGGCTGAGTACAGTGGGAATATCATTTTCTTGGTTCAGGATACCATACCTTTAATCTTAGATTTTTATCATATCTTTAATCTTCTATATCTGATACCTTGTCCTTAGTCTGGGAGACTTAGGCATTGTTTTCTTTACCAGTCCAAATGCCAGTGTAGTGAGGGCGTTTCATGCTGTACATATGTATTTGCATTCTGCTTACCACATGTGTTTTGAAGTAAGGAGGTAGCCTTCAAGTTCGGTAAATACTTAAATCTCTTACATATTAAATCATTAATTTAGACCCATAAAAGGAGTTACAGACTGAAGTTTACAACTAACTCTGTAGCTTAACTCTTCACTTTAATTTGGGTCCTTATCAAGAAGTTTACACCAGTGGTACTATTCAACTTTTTTAATTAACTTATTTGTTAATTGGGAAAGCAAACTGTTCTACTGCAGGCACTTTTCAGCCATGACTGAGCCAAAAGGGTTAACAGTCAATTTAATACATATTTTGCTGTCACTACTTTAACCACTGTATTTCAGGAGAAAACTCGAACAGTACATTTAATACATATTTTTCTGTCACTACTTTAACCACTGTATTTCAGGAGAAAACTGGAACACACACAAAAAAGTTAATTATACAATCAATTAATAAATAAAAAATCCACAGATGCATGGGGAAAACATGCAAGTTTTACATAGACATTAATAATTTATGATCCCTAGACTTTGGGTCTGTAAGACAAAAACATTACACACCGATGCTTCTCTTTTTGATAGGATGCACTACAACACAAATGGGACAAATAGCAACTAGTGTCCCTCGACAAACGAGCAAACACACACAAACACACACACACACACACACACACACACACACACACACACACACACACACACACACACACACACACACACACACACACACACACACACACACACACAAACATCAGTATTTTATTAAATGTGTGGCTAGATAACACATAATGAAAACTGTATTTTGCAAACACTTTTGAAGAAAGAAGTCAGTTCATTATTAGCACAAGTACTATTTATTGCTAAAACAATGTCTAGGCCTTAAACTGTCCAGTTACTTTTTTGGTCATGGTTACAGGATGCATGGTCATGGAAACAGGAAAGCTTCACAGGTCATATGCCATCTGCCTCCCCGTCAGCATGTTCATCATGTAGTGTGCATGCCAATTGTAAAAAGCGAAACCCCTGAGATCCTTTGCCAGCTACCTAACTTTTAACCAACTTGTGAAAAACTACAATCAGTTGGAAACGCAAAAGGTGCTTTCCACCTCTGAAATCAGGAAAACCTACAAAAAGAACTGAAACTGCACTGTAGTAAATGAAACCCCTGAGAGCCTTCACCAACTGCCTAACTTTTAACCAACCCAGGAAAAACTACAATCATTTGGAAGCCCAACAGCTGTTTTCCTCTTCTGAAATTAGGAAAAACCTACAAAAAGACTGAAACTACACTTGGTATGTTTTTCTAAAATTGAGAGCAATATTTAATCATTAGAATCTGTATTTGTATATCATCATCTTCTTTCGGCTGTTAGCGTTAGGGGCCACAACAGCAGATCATCTGTTTCCATTTCTTCCTGTCCTCTGCATCTTGCTCTGTCACACCAACCACCTGCATGTCCTCTCTCACCACATCCATAAACCTTATCTTAGGTCTTCTTCTTTTCCTGTTACCTGGTAGCTTCATCCTTAGCATCTTTTTCCCAATATACTCAGCATCCCTCCTTAGCACATGTCCAAACCAAAGTAGTCTTGCCTCTCTGGTTTTGTCTCCAAACCTTCCGACCTGGGCTGACCCTCTAATATACTTATTCCTAATCCTGTCCACCCTCGTCACACCCAGTGCAAATCTTAACATCTTTAACCCTGCCACATCCAGCTCTAACTCCTGTCTTTTTGTCAGTGCCACTATCTCCAACCCATATAATATAGCTGGTCTCACTACCCTCTCGTAGACCTTCCCTTTCACTCTTACTGGTACTTGTCTATCACAAATCACTCCTGACACTCTTCTCCACCCACTCCATCCTGCCTGTACTCTCTTCTTCACCTCTCTTCCACACTCACCATTACTCTGAACTGTTGATCCCAAGTAGTTAAACTAATCCACCTTTGCCACCTCTACTCCTTGCATCCTCACCATTCCTCTGTCCTCCCTCTCATTCACACACATATATTCTGTCTTAGTCCTGCTGACCTTCATTCCTCTTCTCTCTAGAGCATATCTCCATCTCTCCAGGGTCTCCTCCACCTGTTCCCTATTCTCACTACAGATCACAATGTCATCTGCAAACATCATAGTCCACGGGGACTCCTCTCTGATCTCGCCTGTCAACCATTGCAAATAAGAAAGGGCTCAGAGATGATCCTTGATGTAATCCCACCTCCACCTTAAACGCATCCGTCACTCCCACCGCAGACCTCACCACTGTCACACTACCCTTGTACATATCCTGTACCACTCTTACATACTTCTCTGACACACTCCTGACTTCCTCATACAATACTACAACTCCTCTCTAGACACCCTGTCATATGCTTTTTCTATGTCTACTAAAACACAATGCAACTCCTTCTGACCTTCTCTGTACTTCTCCATCAACACTCTCAGAGCAAACATCGCATCTGTAGTGCTCTTTCCCGGCATGAAACCATACTGCTGATCACTAATCATCAAGTCCCTTCTTAACCTGGCTTCCACTACTCTTTTACATAACGTCATGCTGTGACTGATCAATTTAATCCCTCTGTAGTTACTACAGCTCTGCACATCACCCTTATTCTTAAAAATCAGTACCAAAACACTTTTTCTCCATTCCTCAGGCATCCTCTCACTTTCCAAGATTTCATTAAACACTCTGGTTAAAAACTCCACTGCATTTTCACCTAAACACCTCCATGCTTCCACAGGTATGTCATCTGGACCAACAACCTTTCTATTCTTCATCTTCTTCATAACTATCTTTACTTCCTCCATGCTAATCCATTGCACTTCATGATTCACTATCCCAACATCATCCAACCTTCTCTCCCTCTCATTCTCTTCATTCATCAACCCCTCAAAGTACTCTTTCCATCTGCTCAACAAACTCTCCTCACTTGTGAGTATGTTTCCCTCATTATCCTTTATCACCTTTACCTGCTGCACATCTTTCCTAGCTCGGTCCCTCTGTCTAGCCAGTCGGTACAGGTCCTTTTAATTTGTTAATCACAAGTCCACTTATATGGTGCACTCTACCAGTGAACATTGTTAAGCTCTAAGTCGAGTGGTAATTAATGGTACTTCTAAATCATAATAACACTGTGTTCATTACAGGGGAACTCTTGTCATCCTTAGCATAAATCTTTAGCCTGACTGAATATTCTCCTGCTGCCTAATAACCACATATAATTGAGATACCAACTGTGAACCTCCTAAATAGATACATGCATAGCATCTCAAGTCACAGTCCCTTTAACATAAAATAAATCGATCTGAAAACTCCTTAATTTAGTGTGGCAATTCCGATCAGTGAATCTACTCAGCTAAGTAGCATAAAGTCACAGAATAGCTCTGGAACATCCTGCATAATTTCGGGAGGTTTCTGACCCACTCCATTTGCCCTTGCTATTCACAGGAGATTACTAAGTTAATAGCGATTTTAAATTGTGCATGAGAGTGGGAAATAAGTTTACAGCCGCATTAGCATGTTAGCTATGCACGCATGGCTTTCCTTAAAGGAGAAGACGCTTCTTTAGCTTTTCCCCTGGATCCTAGTGCCTGCCTTGTGCTACCCCCTCGCACAAGCACTGTACTGAAGTGCATACAGTCAGAATGCCTCCTGATGTCCCTGGCTATGTTTATAAATTCTTAAGAGTATAAGTTAGTTTGCCTATATAAAAATGGTCACATCCACTACACGCTGAGATGTAAACCAGATAGTCTGAGTTATAGTTAAAAAACCATAGAGATCCTGCAGATTTATCAATAAATGAAATATAACAACTAGGACCCTGTGCAATATAGCTACATTGGGTACAACATTCCCATCTGTATGTACCTTTCAGTTTAACTAAGCTTGTATTACCACCTTTTGATTTTCAGAAATTTCTTTAAAACTTCTTTTTTACTTATAAATCTAGGTACAGTTCCCAATTTTCTTGTCAGAAAGTCATGTGAAGCTATAATTCTGCAATTGCTAGTTATTAATAGTTTTTACATTATAATATGGAAGGTGCAGCGGTAGCACTGTCACCTCACAGCAAGAGGTTCTTTGGTTCGATTCTCGGCTGGGGTACCTTCTGTGAGGAGGCTGCATGTCCTCCATGTGTTCATGTGGGCTTCCTCCAGGTGCTCTGGTTTCCTCCCACAGTACAAAGGCATGTATCTGGAGCATTTTTCTCCTGGGCCTCCATTGAAAATTGGCTTTGTTCCAAGTCAGACTTTCCCAGTAAACAAATTCTAAATAAATAATAGTCTAGGGAAAAAGTAAACCCCACCACTATACTGCATTCTTCTGTACCTTTAATAGGTCTTTTGTAATCACTCTTTACCTCACTATGCTGTATAAGTAGTTTGTTAATACTGCCATAAATACACATTAGGGGATAACTCCTCACCAGAAACTTCACCCTTAAGTTGTTCATTTCCTTTTCCAAAACATCACATTCACTAGTTACAGCCTTAACTTGTTTATCTTGATTAAATACATGATGAAATTCTCTTTTAATTTTCTAAGATGCACATTTTCTAAGTGCAGAATACAAATATTATTGCTAGAAACATTTGTATTGCTAATCTATGTTGCTAAACACCTCCCACACCATTTTATACCTTCTGACTTTTACTAGGACTCATGTAGGGGGTACCCTAAGTGTAACTGAAGAGGATTATAGTTGTGAATCTTTGCAAACTAGTGAAGCAGAAAATGCATATTAAGTTTGTACTCTGGGCATACTCAGTGGAAAGATAGTGTTGTGGATTGAATAAACCATTTTAATTGTCAAACTGAGGCTTTATTAATAATAAACAAACAAACGCCCAAGGTGGTAAACAATAATCAAATTAGAATAAAACCACTGAAATGGCAGCAGGAGGCAACAGGAAGCAACAGAACAGAACCAGGTCTAGCATATCAAAAGCTTTATACTTTGCTTTCATCAAAAAGTCCACAGACATCTTCAGAACAAATGTATTCAAGAAAACCACCTTTAAATAGGTACCTATACCCAATCAAAATTACATTAGTAATCACATGATTCTATGTAGTAACAATAAAACCTAAATAGAATGTTAAGTAACTAAATAGTATTGCAATCTGAAACAATATATGCTACAATTACATACTTTTCCTTCTGTTTTTTTTTTTTTAATATTTAATGTTAATTGTCTCATTTAATCCAGGAGTTTTGTCAGCCCCCAAGTTAATCTGCAACAGTTTCCCTTTGTTCAATCTTATTTTTGTAATTACCACCATGTAAATCTTTAAAAATTCCTTCTAGAACAGAGAAAAGAAATTTCTTTGTTTGTAAAGTGCATTTTTTCTTTCTTTCTTCCTAATAGCATGAATGTGTTTTCTTATTCTTTCCCCCAACCTCCTGGTGGTGATCCCTATATAAAAAGCATTACACCCAGAACAGATACATCCACGGTTGTGCAGCGGTAGCGTTGTTGCCTCACAGCAAGAGGTTCTCCCATTTGATTCTCGGCTGGAGTGTGGGGAGTGCCTTCTTTGTGGAGTCTGCATGTCCTCCCCGCGGTTGGGTGGGCGTTCGAAAGACATGCGTAAATGGGCGTGCATTCGTTGAAGGCTGAACTTCGAGCTGGCACCTCGGCATTTGTGAAAGTCTACTGCCAATCATTAGTGGACCGGAGTTCCGCTGTGGTGACCCCTAACCAGGAAAAGCCGAAAGACAAACAACAACAACACCCAGAACAGATACAAATGTAAACTATGCCTTTAGAGTTACAATCATATACACCAGGTACAGGTATGGTATAACCTAAATGTTCTAAATCAATAAAAGGCCCCTATAGAATGTACTGACAAATGTTGAAATTCATACATTTATACATCCTATTTGTTGAACTTAAAACAGGAATGGTGGGAACAATAACTGTAGTGTCCCTATATAATAATGATTTAAAATTAAAAATATTTTTATATACAAATCTAGGACGTCTGCCAACCACTTCAAGTCAAAACTACCTTCTATAATATTCCAGTTTTCATTGATAATATTCCTAATGTCAAAACTATCTACATTAATATATGGCTATACTGACTGCTAAGATTAAAAGAAGAAACTACTTTGTTTGTAGAAATAAAAGGGGCTTTCAAAATTGGAGGAAAAATCCTGTTTCTTTTGACAAAATGTCATAAGCAATGTTTTCTAGCATTTTCTTATTATAACCTCTTTCCAGAAATAGTGAAATAATAAAATTAGTTTCTTCTCTAAATAATCTATCACAACTTGTTATCCTAGAGGCACTTATAAACTGTCCTCTAGGAATGTTGTTTTTCATAAACCTCAGATAACAACTTAAAAAAATATAATTATTAGAAAAAGTATTTTTTCTGTAAATCTTACTTTCAAATTCTCCAGCATCATGATTCCGATACAATGTAACATCTAAAAAATTAACTTCTGTACCCACATCAACTATAACAAACTTCAAAAAATTGGAATCCAAACTACTCTATTTAATCATTTGGTGGTAATCTTCTGTAGTTCCCTCAAGGATCAAAAAGAGTTTGTCCACAAACCTATCATAGTAAACAATATTACATCGGCCTTGTATTGTTTTAAAAATAGTATGCTCCCGCCATCCTAGAACAATGTTAGCAAAGACAGGGGCTGCAGAAGACCCCATTCCTATACCTCTTACTTGTTTATAAATATTGTTATTAAATAAAAAATATTTTTTATCCAAAAGTATCTCAACTAACAAACAATAAAAATTAATTTCTTGATTGTTAAACTTAGAAAATTGGTTCACTTAGGCCCACATATATTCTATACCTTCTTGGTGCAGGAGTGAACTGAATAATGAACAAATGTCTATCGTTATAATAATGTTTTTTCTGGGTAAAAAGTGATAACTTTCTGAAAATGTTCTAAACTTATTTAAAAATGCTATAAATCTCTTACAAATGAGATAGAATGTTGTAATAAAGGATTCGATACTGCATGCAAATAAAGAGATATCCATTCAATGGCATAGTTGGGGACTGACACAATAGGTCTAAAAGGTGGGTTCCTTGGGTCTTTGTGAATCTTAGGTATACCAAATAAGGTACCTAGGACTGGATCTCCAACCAACAAAATGTTATAAAGTTTTGTGTCCAACATCCCCTCCATTAAATTATCATATAAAAGACTTTTGAGCTTCCTAAAACATTTATTTACCTCTGTTTTATTAGTTAAAATGTATTTGTTATCATCTTTTAACATTTTTTCTATTTCAAATACATAACTACTTTGGTCCATGACCACAAGTCCCCCACCTGTATCTGTTTTCATAATTCTTAAAGTTTTGTTGTCAGTGAGTTATTTTAGATTCACTATTCAAATTGTAAGAAACATTTTTCTTTTTCTTTTATAACAAACATCTAATTTTATTTTCACAAGCTTGCTCAAAAATCTTTTATGTATTAATTAAAAGGTTAAAAGAAGATGGTTTCATAAATTTGCTAGTTTTAAAATTAATACCTTTTAAAATAAAACTTAAATTCAAATTTCTAGTAAAATACTTTAAATTCAGCAAGGTCTTAGAAATGTCTGCTCTATGAGATGGAATAAAGTTCAGTCCCAGTCTTAAAACTGCTAAATGTTCTTCTTTCAAATCAAAATGTGACAAGTTAAAAATCTTAGTAGATGTACTCACTAAGAGTCTGTTGAAAAATCGGCCTTCAGCATCACGTTTGCTTCACATGCAGAAGATCTTGGGTTTGATCCCCAGTGGAACCATTTTTTGTCTAGAGGCCTATCTGCTTACTTAGAGAAAGTGAACAGAACTGATTTTGTCTGGGCAGGGCATTCCTGCAACTGCATTGTCTGGATAATAGGTCTGTTTCTGCTTTCTGTGTCTTATTTCAGATATACCTGTTACTCAAGCTGTGCTGAGAGACTGACTTACTGCCTGCTGTGATATTCAGAAAAGATAAGTGTTTATTCTCATTTTTCATCTGCACATTTGATTTAATATCTCTGTAATCTGTACAACTGGTTTTCCTACCCACCCAGTCTGTTCTCGTGGTGGTCTTATGTCTTGGTGGTTTTGAGTTGCCCGCCTCTGGTATAAAGTTGATACTGGCCCCCCCAGTCACATTACATCAACTCATTCTACTGTTAATAGTGAGAACTTAGCAAAGGTCCACCCCTTTAGTTTTTGCATATTGAATTATCTAATTATCTTCTGCCTCTTCACTTTCTACTAAAAAAAAAAAAAAAAAAAAAAAAAAAAACTTTTTCCTACCTCTCCTTGAACTAGTGTAGCCCAGATATAGATTTTCTGTATCCAGGATTTTTTGTAAGCTTCAGAGCAGTGCTCTTCATTTTTTCCCTTAGATCTGCTAGTTCTCTGCTCTCCTGCACTTTTATTAGCTTATTAGTCTAGTACTTTAAACTATTCCTGGTATCAGAAAGTCTGCTCTTCAAATTTTCCCTTAGAACTCGCTGATTTCTCAGTAGCAGCACTAAAATTTGATTCCCTGTGACTGGCACTTGCTCTAAAACCTGCTGGAAAACACTAGGAAGCCTTAAACTGATACAAGCACTCAGTTCTCCTTGTTAATAAGGAGAAATTAATCGTAGGCACTAAACAGCCTATAATTGCAAAGTACCTTGCCAAGGTAAGGGAAAACAGCTCTTGTACTTTACAAAAGAAACACTGAACCAGGCATGTCCAAGGGTCAGCTTCCAGTGATATCTCCTGTCCACCTGGTGAATCTGGGCATACTGGGGCAATGCAGCAATTGCCTCATGTACACAGACAACCCTCTCCTCCTACCACCCAACACTATAACCTGCGAGAAATGCACCTACATAGCCAAACTGGAAGCAAAGCTATCTCCAGCCAAGATTGTGCTAGACAGTCAAGAGGAGAAGGTTAACATCTGCACTACACCTCAAGCAACACATAGCCCTTCAAAACTCACGGCACCAACATCCACACATATTAACACTAAACTCACTTATGCAGAGGCCCTTAACATTAACCTGCCGAAGCAACAAGGACCACTGAAGCTGAAACGCAAACAAACACCAATCACAACCAAAGTGACACACAGCTCAAAACACCAGTGTGCCACCAAACAGCCCCTAAGGCAAGACAACGTTCCCAACACTTTAGTCATAGGTGACTTTATAGTGAGGCACACTGACATCCCACTCACCAGGCTGAACAAGGAGAAAATGACTGTTAGCTGCCTGTTGGGTGCCAGGATCCCCCACATAACGCATGCACACAAGTCACTCCACAACAAGTACAAATATGACTCTGTCATTGTTCATGTTGGAGTGAATGACTTGAAATGTACCTCCCTGGACTACATGAAAAGAGACATGGAAGAGCTCTTAGATTATGTGTCCCAGGCAGGTATGATCCTAGTCCTGAGCAGTATCATGCCTTCGCCCAGAATGATACCACCGTATAAGGACAAAATGACTGACTTCAACAATTGGCTAAGTTTCTGGTGTCATTCAAAGGAGATCCAATATCTGTCTGCCTGGGACAACATGATTGACAAACCACAATGCTTTGCCACAGATGGTCCGCACCTGTCACCCCTGGGATTCAGGTTACTGGCTAAGGCTCTTGCCACCAATATACTGCCTTTTTTAGACAAGGCTCAAAGGACAAAGCCACCACCATAACAGATATAGGCATGCAAAATCTGAAGGTAATGTTACTTAGTGCTAGAAGTCTAAACCTCAAAATGCACTCTCTCGAGGCACTCCTACAAATGGAGAACATCAATATCTGTGCAGTAACTGTGACCTGGTTCAAGGCTCCAGAGAGCTATCCTGCAATACCAGGCAACAACTCTTATCACACTTTTCGGCCACCAAACCAGGACCGAAGCACTAAAGGCAGAGGAGTGTCAATATTCACCAAGGATATTCACACCTCCAGGCTAGTTGCCCAACACAATGCATCTGAAATTCTACAGGTGCAACTAACACTAGGTAAGACTGCAATCCAAATTGTAGCTTGCTACAGATCCCCCACCATGCCCCAAGATTCTCACTACACCTTTCTAAACATACTAGATAATATTAAGATACAACCAAACACCCTAATACTTGGTGATTTCAACTAACCTGCCATTAATTGGGAAAACTACTCAGGTACCAACACCTTTGCCCAATGGTTCTTGGAATTCATAAATTCCAATGCCCTGGACCAACTAATCCATAGTCCCACCAGGGGCTCAAATATCCTAGACCTGGTCATTACCAACATGGGAGATCAATGCTCCACACCAGTGGTCACCCCTCGTTGGTCAGGTCTGACCATAAGCTAATCACCTTCCCACCCCTACCCCCCAGTAGGGAAACCTCCATAAAAACTTCTCCAAAGCCAACTTCATGCTACTCAAGTCAGAAGTGACAAACTTCATGACACCCATGCAGACAAGAACTGAAAGTTCGACCGCTGAATCCTACACTAAGGCACTGTATGAGCACATCCACTCGTGCATGAATCATGCCATTCCAAACAGAACCAAGACTGTCTCCTCCAGAAAAAGGAACCCAATCTGGTGGTCCCCTGCCATAGACAAACTATACAACAGATGGAAAAAACTGTTGCAGAAAAGAGGAAAATCCCAGGATGCAAAAACTCCCTTACCAGCCTCAGTAAGAAGCTGAGATCCCTCATAAAATCCTCCAAAGCTAGTTACGAAAATAAAATTGCCAAAGATTCCAAGGACAACCACAAGGCATTCTATAGTTATGTCAAGAATCTAAATGGCAATGCTCAGATCTGCTCTGAGCTACAACAGAATGACATTAAATATACTGATCCCAAGGATATTGCCAATATACTGGCAGATCGATTCAGTGCCATCTTCACCCCCCCCTCACCCCCTAAAGGGACAATCTCAATACCAAAAGATTGCCAAAATTTGGTACTCACGGCCACACAGGTAAAAAACGCACTCTCCAAAGCTAAGAATACATCATCCATGGGACCAGACGACATCCCAGGCTGTGTACTACATGAACTACAAAATGAACTGGCACCTCACCTAAGTGTCATGTTTAATCATAGCCTCACCTCGGGCTTCATGCCCAATAACTGGCGCACAGCTACAGTTATCCCACTCCTCAAGGGGGGATCCACCTTGGATCCCAGGAACTATCGTCCCATCAGTCTGATGAGCCTGATCTGCAAAGCCATGGAATGCATTATCATGGAACTTATAAACAAAGACATTGGCAACCTTCAAACACTGGACCCCACCCAGTTTGGTTTCGTAAAGGGTCGATCTTGTCTCCTCAACCTGATTGACTTCTTCTAATCAGTCTCCAGAGACGTGGATGAAGGTAAGGTGATCCACACAGCCTATCTGGACCTCGCTAAGGCCTTCAACACCACCCCCACTCTGGAATCATAGATAAACTTACTAAGCTGGGCATTAATCTCTACATCACTCGATGGGTTGCCAGCTGGCTTACTGACAGAACCCACACTGTAAAAGTAGCCAACTCCAAATCCAGCTCCAGACAAGTGACAAGTGGAGTACCTCAGGGTTCAGTCCTGGGACCGCTCTTATTTGGCACCTACTTCTCTGAAGTACAGGCCAATACTAAGGGACCTAGGCTAACAAAGTTCGCAGATGACTGCAAACTGGGAGCCATTATTGAATCCCCAAATTATGTGGATATTCTACAAAAAGGCCTTACAGAAACAGATGCTTGGTGCCAGAGCCATGGGCTCAAGCTCAATGCCAAGAAATGTATAGTTATCCCCTGTGAGAAAAAACATGTACCCTTGAATTACCACATAAGTGGCAGTACATTAAACACTGAAAGTGTGATAACGGACTTAGGGACACAGGTGGACAGTGGTCTCACCTTTGATAACCACATAGCCGCAACAGTTAGGAAATACTTCTATGTGGCACACCTCATCACTAAGGGCTTTTCATCCAGAACAAAGAAGGTCATTGTCCCACTGTACTCATCCCTCATTAGACCCATTATAGAGTACAACGCCCCATTTGGTATGTACCTCACAAGATATCTGCAACAACTGGAAAGGCCACAGAAATGTCTCACTAAAAGAATCACAGGCCTAAAGCAGATGCCCTATGCTGATCATCTAAAAAAAACACCAGCTATACTCTGTCACATATCGCCTACTCAGAGGCAATCTCTGCGTAATGTGCAAGCCTATGTCAAATCCAGTGCTGTTGGACATGCTACACTTAAAGAAATCCCAAACCCTCAGAGCTACATGCTCCACAGATCTAAACCTGGTCATCACAATGAACAAAACACGCTGGAGGGATAGGTTCCTGACCCAGAGACTCCCCATACTCTGGAATAAACTGCCCATACATGTCAAGCTGAGTGCCTCTTTGGCCCTCTTCAAAAGGAACCTTGATGATTGGATAGGAGATAGGAAATTCACTCCAGGGATCACATCAGTCACCGTGCTAGAGAGTAGACCAGGGAAGTAAATATTCTGGGAAGAAATAGCCAAATAATTGTTATGGCTAGGCTTGTATAGGCCCTAGGGCCAATAGCTTAGTACTAACCTATGAACCTATTTATTCCAAAGCTGAAAAGAAGTTTTCAGCTTAGCTCCCAGCTTATTGGCCTGTTCATTTCTCACAGGAAAAGTGTAAGGTAATTCCAATGTATTTTCTGTGGACTTTTAGATGAAAGCATAGAATAAAGTTTTTGATATGCTAGACCTGGTCCTGTTCTGTTGCTTCCTGTTGCCTCATGCTGCCATTTCAGTGGTTTTGTTTTTATTTGCTTTATTACTAAGTCATATAGATATTCATTTGTTCATTGGAAAGCTGGCAGTACTTTGCAGCAAAACTCAGTGTTGCCACAGACCATCATACTGACAAGTTTTTCATGGTTTGTTTTCTTCCCTTTCCCCTAAGCTGTGTAACCTGTAGTTGGTATATATAAGTTAGGGGAGGGTAGGAGAAGGTGCTCCCCATGACACCTATGGCATCCATCTGTCCATCCATCCAGAACCCCCTTTTCCTATTTTCCACATGAAGCTGGATGCCACTTCCAGTAATGACAATCATCAAGAACCATGGTTCAGACAGCCATATTTTTTTAATTAAGGAGAAATCATAGCCTATTAAACTCACCAATATGATGACATGCAACTTCAATGAGTTGTTAATTGATGTATCGCTAATTCTTTTTGTAATATTAATATGATTGTGATTTTAAATTTGTACTTTTGGACTTTTGAGCATCTTTTGAAAGCACTGAACATAAGAGATTTCAACTACTGATACTTTATGTAGCCAAAGTAATATACCATAGTATGTTTTGTGTAGCTGGGGTAATATACAGTAGTATGTTTTATGTAGCCGGGGTAATATACCCTAGTATGTTTTGTGTAGCCAGGGTAATATACCCTAGTATGTTTTGTGTAGCCATAGTAATATACCATAGTATGTTTTGTGTAGCTGGAGTAATATACCATAGTATGTTTTGTGTAGCCAGGGTAATATACCATAGTATGTTTTGTGTAGCCAGGGTAATATACCATAGTATGTTTTGTATAGCTGGGGTAATATATCATAGTGTGTGTTGTGTAGCCAGAGTAATATGCCATATACTATAGTATGTTTTATGTAGCCGGGGTAGTATACCACAGCATGTTTTGCTTAGCCAGAGTAATATACCATAGTATGTTTTGTGTAGCCGGAGTAATATACCATAGTATGTTTTGTATAGCCAGAGTAATATACCCTAGTATGTTTTGTGTAGTCGGGGTAATATACCATAGTATGTTTTGTGTAGTTGGAGTAATATACCATAGTGTGTTTTATGTAGCCAGGGTAGTATACTATAGTATGTTTTGTGCAGCCAGAGTAGTATACCATAGTATGTTTTATCTTATCTGATTACTTCATTTCTTCATATTTCTACAATCATGATTCCTAATTTAGACTTTTAGGACTTATTTAACGTGCTGAAAGAAATTATTCAAAAGTTCTAATATTTTCTGTTTTAAGTAGTCATAGTTATTTTCTAAAGTCTAATTCTTACTATTAGAGTCTTCATCAACATTTGGTCTGATTCATTAGTTTGGCGTTAAATGCTGATTTTTGGAAATGCAGTATTTTGATCAGGATCATAGGAGATTATTAGGCTAATGGCCCTGGGGCCCTTACAAACCTAGCCAAGAGTTTATCCCCAAAAAAGAAACCTCAGTTAGCACCTGTCACCCCTGTCAGTGAGGGACACATGTGGAATCCCTGGGACAAATTTGTGGTTTTCCATCCACTTATAAAGGTTGTGCTTGAAGAGGGTCAGCAACGTACTTTGAATGATACAAATTTGTATTATTTGATTCTTCATATATTTATGATTATATTCAGCTCTTTAAAGGGTTATTTTAGAGTATTTAAATACCACATGTAACTTGTGCTTTCTGCAAATTGTAATTTAAATAGTAGTTTGTTGAAAGCATGAGGTAATCTAGCTAATCTGTTACAAGAATATGAAGATGGTCAGTAGTCTGTTCCAAGAGTGTTAGTTGAACCGTTCTGGTTTTCATATGAATTCTTTCCAATTGCAATTGTGTGTGGGGGAGTGTTAATAAAAGATTGGGCTGTAAAGATGGTCTCCATATGTTTCACCATGGTTAACCTATATTGGTTGTTCCTGTTTTTTTTTCCTTGAGAATTCTGGCTCATTTGTTAGGCTGAATGTGAAGACAGGTATGGTCTCTATTGGGATTTAAAGGGGAAATGTTTTCTCACTTAATACTGTGCATAAATTTAAGATTATGAGGCAGTTTTAGTAATGCCAGGTTATTAAACATGGTGCTAGAGGGGATATGATTTAATGAGAATTTAAGTACTGAAAGCATGAGCACATTTCAAGACAGTCAGATTGGGGACAAGTTGTTGCAGTATGTTTAAGGTGCCACAGTCCGTATCTATAGCAATACTTTGCTACTCATTTGTGTAATTTATTGTAATGCTTCTCTCCCCACCCAGCACACTTAACCACCTGGCTGTTCCTCCTGTTACCATGTCTGCACACACTATCCCCTAATTGCTCCTTCCTAGGTCACTCCTGATTTAACCCTGTCACTGTGTGCCCCCAACTACTTAAGGATTCAACCTTTTGTGCGCATTAGTAGTACCCTGAGAAGAGACAAGGGTAGTTATAGAACCATGGCACCAGTACACTTTCAGAATCCAAGCTGTATCACAGCATACTGCTACTCCCCTGTAATGTAGGCTACCTGTAAGGCTCCTGGTCTTCACTAGGGGGTCCTTCAGACAGTGGTTCCCCTAAACTCTGTCCCAGAGTAGGAACATGGGTTGTCAAACTCTTCATCTCATTCCCCCCCAACTGACCCTACCGGTAATCCAAGACTGTTCCCAAACTGGACTAACTAGTAGCACACGAAAACATCCTGCCCCTTTGCCTTTGGATCAGCATTTATATTATTTATTTTTGTCAAGCTTCATGATATTATTAGTTTTCTGTTTTATTTTATATACTTTTGTAATGAGTTGGGTCCTTATAGAAAACAAATTTTGATGCAAAGGTGTAAAGAGTTTTATTGTTAGACTGGATTGGAATTCTTTATGCATTAAAGCTGATAGTTACTAGGGCATGTATATAAACTTATAATGAGACTGGATTGGGAAAAGTGACTGCTGAAGTTAAAAGATTTATTTCTGGTAGTGGAGACACAGTTAATGCAATGAGAAGCCAGCACTGACTTTATCTATAGATAACATAATCACAGGTATTGCCTGTAAATTGTGATTAAGAAACAAAATATTTCTATAAAGTATATCTTACACTGATATGCAGCATATTTATTTAATACTGCTTTACAAATAATTTACGAAGGTTGGTTATACTGAAACATGACCAAGTACAAAGGACTGTAATATGTCTATTTGATACAATAGTTATTTATTCAGAAAACAGTTTCAGTTATAAGAGGAAAAAGACATGGTGGAGACATTTGGACATTTGAACTGGAAGAGTACAGTGGAACAGTTATTTTGATTAAAAATACAGAAATAAAGATAATGGCTTTATGTTTGGTAAAAACAGTGAGAGATTTAGTGGCAGACATAAGGGTAAGACTGTTATTTTTATACGTATTATCTAATATGGGAATATAGGAGAAATATGAGAAATGTTTGAAAAAATAAAAATATAGTGTAGATATGTTATATATAAGTGTACATTAAGGGAAACTCAAAAGCTGACATACATGATAGGATTTTCAGACAATCTAGCTGTATGGAGTATTCCTGGAGATGTTGTAAGGATAAGTAAGCTAGGAATGAGACTGTAAGTTTTACTAGGGAGCTGTATGGAATATTCCTGAAGATAACATAAGGATAATTAAGCTAGGAATGGGAGTGAACGTTTTACCACAGGGCTGTACGGAGTATTCCTAGAGATGACATAAGGATAATTAAGCTAGGAATGGGACTGAAAGTTTTACCAGGGAGCTGTATGAAGTATTCCTGGAGACAACATAAGGATAATTAAGATATGAATGGGACTGAGTAGCACAGTGGTGCAGCGGTTAGAGTTCTCACCTCACAATAAGAGGTTCTCCA
This sequence comes from Protopterus annectens, assembly GCF_019279795.1. Classification (NCBI taxonomy): domain Eukaryota; kingdom Metazoa; phylum Chordata; order Ceratodontiformes; family Protopteridae; genus Protopterus; species Protopterus annectens. The sequence goes on from NC_056729.1 coordinate 1,367,721,845, forward strand.
GTTCAATTCTCGGCTGGAGTGCCTTCTGTGTGGAGTCTGCATGTCCTCCCTGTGTTCATGTGGTTTCCTCTGGATGCTCCAGTTTCTTCCCACATTCCCAAGACATGCTGCAGGTGGATTGGACACTCTAAATTGGCCCTAGGTGTGAGTGTGTGCATTTTGAGGAAGGATGGGCACTGGGCTGGCAACTTGACACTGCAAAATTCTTCTACCACTTGTTTTGCAGACCAGTGATCCACTGGAGCAGCCAAAAGAAGAAGAAACTAGGAATGGGATTGAAAGTTTTACCAGGGAAAACAAGTGAGTTAATAAAGATGAAGGAAATGCAGGATAATTTACAGAAAAAACACAAAGGCATGAGAAAAATGTTACAGTACATTGCATATTGGTGGGTGGAATTTAAGAAAAAGTGTAAGCAAGATTATCTATAAAATGCAATAGTGGTTAAAAATAAGGATTACGATGAATATGTAGTATTTGTATAATAATATGAAGACTTGCTAGAAAAGGGGAATAAGAGGAAATCTTAAGTGCTTAAAAGGGACATATGAACAGCATATGAAAAAGAAGGAACTAGCAACGATACAAAGATATTTCTGAAATGAAAAAAAAAGAATTAGTCCATTTTTATGTAAGGGTGTTAAAATGAATAAAACATAATGGAAGTGTTAATAAATAAGAGCATGAAAAACATAAAAGACACAGAGAGAATCATGAAAAATCACAGAGGAATATGTCAGAAAGATGTATAAGGAAAGAAACAGGGTTAGGAAAGGAGTAGCCAGTAAAGAAATTTAAAAAAGAAGCTCAACATCAGATATTACTAGAAAAAAAGAGATTACAATAGTAGAATTTGGAAAGTGTTTGCATTTGGTTAGTGAGAATTTTGTACTTGGAGAAGATGGACTAGATAAGGCAACGAATAAGGAAGAGAAGTATTTTTTGCAGGAAGTTCATAATGTGTGGTTATACGATGGCAATAAAGAAAAAGAAAATGCAGAATGGTGAGTAGGTTTATATGGAAGAGGGAATGAAAGGGGTTGTGATTAACTGCACAACTGTAATGCTGTGTAGCACAGATTACAATGTACTAATGATTTTTTTTTGGGAAAGATTAAGTAAAATTATTCCTAGCAGGATCAATGAAAGTATATATGGAATAATTTGGAAAGAAGATATAATACAATTACATTTTTTAATAAAATAAATCATGGGTAATTTAATGAGGGAAAAGAGGAGGGAGAATTGTGACTTGGGATATACTATTACTGTATTACTAAGAAATATACCAATGTCTGTTAGGAGTGGAGCAACTTAGAAAATTCTTGAGTACTATGGAATATGAGAAAAGTTAGTAGAATTGTTATGAATGTGTATAAAAATTCAGAAATACAAGTTATGGTGAATGGATGGTTGGGTAAAAAGGTGAAAATGGAAAGGAGATGAAGGCAAAGATGTTCCATGAACACTTATTGTTTATGAATAAATGTTACAGCAGAAAATGGTAGAAGATGGGAAATGGAAATTGTACAGGGTGAGACAGAGAGAGACATTTGTATTTATACAGACAATATGGTTTAAATGGGAACATATCGACTGGATTAAATAAATTATAATAGCCCCCATAAACCCTGAGAACACTGCTGCCTATGCAGAACTGTTCACAGAAATCCTTTACAAGTATGTTAACAGCTGCATACAGGCAGCTGTACCCACCAGGAAGAAGTACACGACTAACTCAAAAAACAAGCCATCCTGGTGAAATCACAAAATCAATAGGCTATATAACAGGAGGAAGAAAATCATGGTAAAAATTAGGAGGTGCAAGCGCCCAGCAGGATAAAAGCACTTTCATCAAACTAAACAAACAACTCAGAGGACAAATAAAGTCTACCAAAGCCAAATTTGAGGTAAGTTTGGCATCCCAGGCCAAGGACAAACACAAAGCATTCTTTAGCTATGTCCACAACCTCAAAGGCAATATATAATTGCTTGCAGAGTTCACTTTAAATGGAACCACCTATATTGAGCTAGAAGATATAGCAAACCTCCTGGCTGATAAATTCAGCTCCAACTTTACCCCTCTCTCCCCCTCAACCTTCCCTCAAGAAATATCATCAAATATAACTCTGCCTACTATCACTAGAGAACAGGTCCTTAATGCTCTGTCTACGACCAAGAATATTGCATCAACGGGCTCAGACAGCATTGCAGGATGCCTTCAAAATAGCATGAAACATGACCTATCAGGGCCTCTGGAATTGCTATTTGACTGTAGCCTCCAAACAGGCTTTGTGCCTCATGAATGGAGAAAGGCAACAGTCATCCCTTTGCACAAAGGTGGACCATCTACAGACCCTACAAACTACAGACCCATAAGTCTCACTAGTCTTACATGTAAAGCCATGGAAAGAATTATCATGGAGATGATCAGTAGAGATATAGTAAACCTCCAGACACTGGACCCAACCCATTTTGGTTTTGTCAAGGGCAGATCATGCCTACTCAACCTGATGGACTTCTTTGAGAAGGTCACCAAAACAATGGATGAGGGCAAAATTGTTCACACTGCCTACCTTGACATGGACAAGGCATTTGACCCAATACCCCAATCGGGCATTGTTGATAAACTCAAGAGATTAGGTATAAACCCATATGTCACCCGGTGGATAGCCAACTGACTCACAGACAGGACCCAGGAAGTTAGAATTGAGGAGTCCACCTCTACAAAAAGGCCAGTCACAAGTGGGGTCCCACAGGGATCAGTCCTTGGACCGCTCCTTTTTGGCACTTACTTCTCAGAAGTCAAGGCCAACATAAGTGGTCTCTGGCTGACTAAATTTGCAGATGATTGCAAATTAGGAGCTGTCATTGAATCTCACACTGACACAAATGTTCTCCGGGAGGGGCTGATGCAGACAAACAACTGGTGTCAGAGCCATGGACTAAAACTAAATGACAAGAAATGCATAATAGTATCCTTTGGGAAGTCATCCATCCCTGGTACCTATCATATTGACAACACGCTCCTTAGAGATGACCCAGTAGTCAGGGACTTAGGGACACACATAGGATAGTAACCTAGCCTTTGACCATCACATGTCTACAATGATGAGGAAATTATTCTATGTTGCTAAACTTATAAACAAAGGTATGGCATCTACGTCCAAGGAGTTCACTGTTCCACTGCATTCAGCATTCATCAGACCTATCATTGAGTACAATTCCCCCCTTGGTATGTACCTAACCAGGCATATCCAACAATTGGAATGTCCACAGAGGTTCCTCACTAAAAGAATACAGGGCATAAGTAAAATGTCTTATGCAGACTGCCTCAAGGCCCTATCCCTGTATTCTGTCTCCTACAGACTTTTGCAGGGAGATTTATGCCTGGCATACATGGTGAGGATGCAGGGAGTAGAGTTGGTAAAGGTGGATGAGTTTAAGTACTTGGGATCAACAGTTCAGAGTAATGGTGAGTGTGAAAGAGAGGTGAAGAAGAGAGTACAGGCAGGGTGGAATGGGTGGAGAAGAGTGTCAGGAGTGATTTGTGACAGACAGTTACCAATAAGAGTGAAAGGGAAGGTCTACAAGAGGGTAGTTAGATCAGCTATGTTATATGGGTTGGAGATGGTAGCATTGTCAAAAAGGCAGGAGTCAGAGCTGGATGTGGCAGAGTTAAAGATGTGAAGATTTGCACTGGGTGTGACTAGGATGGACAGGATTAGGAATCAGTATATTAGAGGGTCAGCTCAGGTTGGACAGTTTGGAGACAAAGCAAGAGAGACAAGATTGCATTGGTTTGGACATGTGCTGAGGAGGGATGCTGGGTATATTGGGAAAAGGATGCTAAGTATTGAGCTGTCAGGTAAGAGGAAAAGAGGAAGGCCTAAGATGAGGTTTATGGATGTGGTGAGAGAGGACATGCAGGCAGTTAGTGTGAAAGAGCATGATGCAGAGGACAGGAAGAAATGGAAACAGATGATCCGCTGTGGCGACCCCTAATGGGAACAGCTGAAAGAAGATGATGAGATGATGATACAGGGCATTGTCAGACCCCACTATGATGGACTTCCTGCATATCCACAAAACAAACAGCACCAGAATTATCCATTCTAAAGACTTAAACATTGCCTGTGATATAAATTGGACCTGCTGGACAGATAGGTATGTATCCCAGACTACCCTGTCTATGGAACAGGCTCCCCATCCAAGTGAAGCAGAGTTCCTCCCTAACCCAATTCAAGTGCAACTTGGACAATTGGATGGGAAACCAGAAATTCAACCCTGGTTTGGCACCTATGTCTCTAATGGACACAGGTAATCTATAAATGGTTCATCTCCCAGGCCCATGCTTACACTTATCAAGGGTATCAGAACTTGTCAGAGATATGGCATGCATGGCTAGGCTTAAAAAGCCATTGTGGTCGTTAGCCTAGTAAACACCTATGAACCTATAGAAGCTGAAAAGTTTAAGAAATAGAATTGTGTCTTAATAAAAACAAGAGTAAATTATTTGGATAGCTAATTAGAAGACTTTAGTTTAATGAAATAGAAATTAATGTTCTGGGAACAGTTTATAGAAAAAAAGGAATGTTTTATGGGAAGATAAGAAGAATTGTTTTATCAAATAAATAAATAAATTTATTAATATGTGGAAACATTTGGAACATCTTTTGTGAAAAAGCTGTTTAGTTAATGGTACCCATTTAGGGATAGTGTTATTTCATGTGCATTTATGATTTGCACGTGCAAAAAGAAAAATAAATGTTACAGATTTCGTCTTTTATGTGGGGATCTTGATTAAGTCTGGTAAAGAAATATTTGTTATATAATGATAAACCAAAAAAGATCAGGGTAATGAATAGTTCTTTTAGATTTACTGAACATGTATTAGGTGTTTTAAAAGACATTTAAGGAAGCAAATGGTTTGATGGGAAAAATATAAAGAATAGCATATAAAGTGCATGGGGGGTATAGAAAGAAGGGGAAATGAGGATGGAAGTGAAATGAGATGATATCAGAAGAAAATTATACAATGGAAAATAAAAGTAATGTGTTTAGAAGAAAAACAGAAGCAACTGTATAAGAGAATAGTGAAAGAACTTTGGTGCGGATGTGTAGGAAAGTTTGGAAGAAAGAAGACAGCATTATTAGGAGGAAAAATATTTCAAGGAATGCAGGAATGGACAGATTTCACATGGAGATTATTTATAGACAAGTTGCCTATAATGGGGATTATAAAGTACAAATGTTTAGATGAGGCTTACGTGAAGAAGTTAGATGTCATGTTGAAAAAACAACTTTCCATGATTTTATAGAATATAAAAAATATTTTTTAGAAATGGTAGAAAATGTTTATTAAACAAAATGTTTAACAATGCGGCTATAGCTATGTCTTTGTATGACAAATATAAGGATGAAATAGATGACAAAAGACAGAATGGTTATGATTTTATTATGTTTTTGTGGTAAGATGTCAGGGAATATTACATTATAAACAGCATGAACTGAATGAAGTGATTAAAAAATAAATATTGGATATGGCAAAAAGAGTGGGGGTATGATACAAAAATGAAAAAAATGTAATATGTAAATACTGAATGTGAATGATTAATGTATATAAATGTAAATAATGTGTTTTAATAATTAAGTGCTGACCACCCTTTTGATATACCATGGGTTATTTTACTTACACCAGAACTGCCAACAACTTGGGAAGATAGGACCTTGGTTTAGCATCTCATCAGGAGGATGGCTCTTCAGTAGAGTAACATATCACCTTACACTACACTGCAGTGTCAGTATTAGAAAATGAACTGAGTCATGAGTCATAGTGTGTTGGAATAGAATCCACAGCTTTCTGACCTTTCAGAATCAAAGGTAAGTGTGCTGCTTGTTGAACCACTGCCAGTACAGCACCGTATTTACAATTAATCAACAGAAGTAAATGGTCCCTGCATTGTAACCGTTGTTGAGACAGAATGGCAAAACTTAGTAGATCAGGATTTTTTTAATGATACTCTTTGGCCCTCAACAATCAGACTATCAAACTCCTCACCGTTATGGCTCATGCATTCCCCTAATTGCTAGTTGAAACTACACTGCTGACTGGGGTGAGTGTTATCCCAAGGTGAACCATCATATTGGGATAGTTTGGATTTTTTTAATTCCCTACCCTATGTCCCACCTCACACCTGACACAGAATGATATCAGTGCAAATGTATGCCCACAGATAAGCTAAGGGTGTATTTTTCCCATGTTTGTGCTAGGGCTGAAGCATCTACCTTTATAATGGGAAGCTACACTTCTGGAAAACCCCTTTCCCTCCCCCCAGGAATGGTAACACTGCAAAATACTATTCATTTTTACCCTCTCAGCTGCTTCCTTTAGGAGTGGGCCCATTAATTGGACCTAAGTCTCCTACACCACAGGCAGAGTTCCATTGCACTGTTGCACAGGGTACAGATGCATGCAACTGTAGCACGTCTTTTCAGCTCCTTGTTTTATAGAGATTGAAAGCCAAAAATGGTGAGTCAAAAACAAGCAAAAAAAAAAAAACACACAAAAATCATTTTTGCAGGGGTGGGCAAGCCTCCTGTACACCCATGTAGGACAGGGATGCTGCCCCCCCAAATTATATATACAAACTCCATGGCCATACCACAGTGAAGAAAATTGCATGATCCCCATAAAGTATTCTGCTTGTCACACAACACAACACATTCTGGTAAAACTTGCCAAAACATTAAATTTATGATGTAATGCCACTCGATCGCCAATATGTGAATGACTTGTATGTGTGTAATCCCAGAGAGCAAGCTGTATGTCAGGATTTCTTGGTGAGTCATAAATATTACAAGTCAAAAGACAACACTTTATCAGGTTATAATCTTTAGACACACTATTTTGAAATTATGGCATTATGACAACATCTTAAGTTATTAGTAGGCAAACACAGCTAATGTCCTCATCCGTTTTATATGCTTTAACTCAGACTAGCAATACAGTCATTTATTACTTAATTAAATGGAAGTCAGAGCAGTCAGTTTTCAAACCAAAACTCCACTTTTCCATCTTTAAAATAGTTTGTATAATTGTCTGAGAAATCATTTTTCTATCAATATTTGAACAACTTCACTTGTATGTTCATAAAGTTGGGTTCTAAAAGACTAGTGAAACTCTAGATCAAAAATACTGAATTTTCCTATATTATAAGTTTTGTTTTCCTGTATACTTTATGGCCTACTGCAGCCTTGACCAGTCAGATCTTTGCATTTTCTTTCAAATGAACCTTCTGTTCCTCCAGTCTACCTAGCTGCTCTAGCACTCCTAGATTCATGAGAGCCTCTATTCCCAGAATATTTTGCCTTTTAGAGCACTTACCTTTGTGCAGCAACTGGGGCAAGAGTCAGGAGACAATGAATTGTCACCTGCGGTGGCTCATCTTTTTTCCAGCTTAACACAAAACACTTCTACAGCAGGGCCTGCAACACTGGCGCACATGCAATTGCTTATACCTAGCCATCTGGCTAAGGTACATACATACTGCTTGCCAGGACAAGTTCTGTCCCCAAAGTCTGAGCATGAGCCAGCATCTGCCCTCCATCTGAGGGCATTAATGTACTGATACCAAAATGCTTTAATTCGCTAGAATGGTGAAGTTGACATGAACAGCTCATTTCTCTCTCTCTGTCCATCTGCTTTCTACAGTACCTGCAACAATAGTTAAACACTGGTCAAGTGGGGCCCAATGAAGGTGACATCCCTAAGTATAACAAAGGTGTTTGAGCAGGGTATTTAAGATGGAAAATGCAGATTTAGTCATTGTCGGTTTTCAGTATGTTTTGACTTTAAGTTTATAGTATAGCAATTTCTTTAAAATACCTTAAAAAATCTATTACTATAGCTTTCTAGCTGCATACCAAATTTGTCTTTCAGTTCAAAAAGCAATTTCATATTCATTTTACATATCAGTGGATATGCTACAATATCAAGTTATTGCTAGATCCATGCAAATGAATGAAAATTTTTGTTTACATTAACTGAAAGTAGAAGCCACAGTGTGAAATGCTTAATTATGACTATTGTTGCTGAGTGGGTTATGTAATAAGATTTACATCTTGTAATTCATTGCAGACCTGCTTTGCTACAGCATACATTTGCAAGAAAGGCATCCCACAAACAGTAAAGCTGCATCAAGACTGTCAGCTACAGAAACAAATATATAAATAAATAAATATGTCAAGGATCTGAAAAATGTGTCACTTTTATGCAACTAGTTAGTATTTGTTTATTATTTCATTTATTTAAAATATTTATATATTTTTAAATACTTATTTTTGTATATTAGTATACAGCAAGTACTCATATTCAACACTGACATTTTTTAAATTCTTATCAGGCATTTCTTGAGTCACAAAATATGTAATCAACAAACATAATAACCAATTAACTAAACATTAAATGGAATTACTTCTGAACTCTTTGGAATTTTGTGAAAAGTATGCCAATAATTTAGTACATATATTTTACTTTATGCTTTTGCAGACCCTTGTTTAGGAACTGTGACTGGAACTCTTTACTCTATTAGAAAGAAACTAAGGAAGTATGATTATGCAAAATGCCATCTCCCTGAACAGCTTACTAGAAGAATTACTGTTTAGTAAAGTCCTTATAAAACAAGAAAGAGGAACTGAAAACTGAAAGTCATGAACAACAAAAAAGAACGCTATTTGCACACCATAAAATCAGTGAACTTTGTTTACATTCATAGGTTCGTAAGGGTTTACTAGGCTAACAACCACAAGGGCTCTTTTAAGCCTAGGCAAGCATCCCAAATCTCTAACAACTTCTCATACCCTTGATAAGTGTGAGTGGGGGCTTGGGAAATGAAACATTTACAATCAGCAGTCTGGAGATGAACCATTTACAGGCTGCCTGCGTCCATTAACAGGTGCCAAACCAGGGATGAATTTCCTGTTCTCCATCCAAATGTCTAAGTTACACTTGAATTGGGTTAGGGAGGAACTCTGCTTCACATGGATGGGGAGCTTGTTCCAGAGAAGGGGTAGTCTCTGGTATACATAACTGTCTCCCAGCATGTCCTATTTATATCACAGGCAAGGTTTAAATCTTTAGAATGGGTAACTCTTGTGCTGTTTGATTTGTATATATGCAGGAGGTCCATCAAAGTGGGGTTTGAAAATGCCTTGTATGCCAGACATACATCTTCCCTCAACAGCCTATAGGAGACAGAATACAGGGATAGGCCCTTGAGGTGGTCTGCACAGAACAAGTTACTTACACCCTGTATTCTTTTAGTGAGGAGCCTCTATGGATGTTCCAACTGTTGGATGTGCTTAGTTAGGTACATACCAAAGTGGGCACTGTACTCAATGACAGGTCTGATAAATGCTAAATACAGTGAAACAATGACTTCCTTGTACCTAGATGCCATACCTTTGTTAATAAGTTGCACAACATAAAAAGATTTCTTCACTGCTGTAGATATATGATGGTCAAAGGCTAGATTACTGATTGTGTGTCCCAATGTCCCTGACTACTGGGTCAACTCTTAGGTGTGTGTTGTTAATATGATAGTTACCAGGGATGGATAACTTCCCAAAGGATACTATTATGCATGTCTTGTTATTTAGTTTTAGTTCATGGTTCTGACACCAGTTATTTGTCTGTCAGCCCTTCTTAGAAAATTTGTGTCAGTAGGGGATTCAATTCATCCATTTACAACCCTTTTTTCCCATTTTTGCACATGGGATCAAGTGCCTATCTTTGAGAGCCAAGGTTTCCATTGCTGGGTGGTAAGCCCTGCCACTGTAGTTCTTCCACATCACACTCACACCTATGGTCAATTTAGAGTGTCAAATTCATCTAATGGATATCTTTGGGATGTGGGAGGAAACTGGAGCACCTGGAGGAAACGCATGTGAACACAGGAAGGACATACAGACTCCGTACAGAAGTCACCCCCAGCAGAGAATCGAACCGGGTAACCTCTTGCTGTTTGGACTCCTAGCACTGAGCAGTGAGACCATTAGATGACAGCTCCTAATCTGCAATCATCTGCAAATTTAGTCAGCCAGAGGCCAGTGACATTCCCCTTGACCTCAGAGAAGTAAATACCAAAAAGGAGTTGTCCCAAGGCTGATCCCTGAGGGACTCCACTTGTGACTGGCCTCTTTGTAGAGGTGGACTCCCAAGTTCTAACTTCCTGGGTCCTGTCTGTTAGCCAGCTAGCTATCCACTGGGTGACATAAGGGTTTGTACCTAACTTCTTTAGTTTGTCAACAATGCCTAAGTGGGGTATTGTGTCAAATGCCTTGACCAGGTCAAGGTAGGTAGTGTGAACCATTTTGCCTGTCAAGTGGTGGAGTTGTGGGCAGCAGCACAGACTCTATACGGTGCCCTATAGGGAGAAGAGTTGTACAGACCAACAAACTTTGGGCATCTACTGTGGTGCGCAGTATCCTCAAAATAGGAGAACATGGATCACAGACTGCATGCTGTGGCAGGGATAGCCGCTCGCTGGTGTAAAATATGGCTCTAGGTGATTCGGTCACGTTGATTAATGTCACCAAAAATGGGCATGGTTAGTTACCGGTGATAAGTGGGTTGAGGACCCGGCCTACTCTTACCTACGCCAGGGACCCTTGCTAACAGTGGGAGGGGTATATGTGCCCCTATTGGCCAGTGTGTGCCCGCCATAAAGCCCAGCAGCCCTGGGCCAATAAGCTACTGGCTGGATGGTGTCTAGCTGCCCAGCCTGGGTTACCTGGGATAGTTCTGTTCAGCGAAAGCTGGACGTAAAACCAACCATGAACTGCAAATTGCTATGCTTAATGTAGGTTCACAGACAGTACGCAGCTTGGAAGTGGATGACATGATGATATGGAGGAGGCTGGACATCCTATGTATCCAAGAGATGAGATGGAAGGGCAGTGCAGCAAAGCCACTTGGCTTGGGATCCATACTCTACTACTCAGGTGGGGGACAGGCTAGAAATGGTGAGGGAATTGTGGTGAGACAGAGGCTTCAGAATGCAGTGAGGGATGTTATCAGTATTAGTGACAGACTCATGGCACTCAGACTTCAGTCTAATGATAGGGCAGTATTCATAATCTCAGCCTATGCCCCACAGCAGGGTTGTAATAGTGAGGAAAAGAGGGCGTTCAGACAGCAGTTTCAGAGACTACTAGATAAAGCAGGACAACATGAATTGGTGCTGATAATGGGTGACTTGAATGCAAATATCGGGACAGACAGAACAGGATATGAGGACTGCCTGAGTCCACATGGGTGGGGTAACAGGAATAAAGAAGGAGAAGCCATTCTAGACTTCTCTCCGGCAAATGGTTTGATAGTAGCCAACACATGGCTCAGAAGGAGAGACAATCACAAGATCAGATACAAGAGTAGCCAACATACAACTCAGGTAGACTTCCTCCTAGTAAGGAAAAAGGACTGGGGTAGAATCCATGATTGCAAAGTCATCCCCAGTGAAACAGTCAGCCCACAGCATAAACCATTAGTTGCCACAATCAGCTGCAAGCAGTGGTCAGAGAAGGCTCTAAGGTCAACAGAGACCAGGCTGAAGACCTAGAAGTCAACTGGAGAGAAAGTACAGCAGTTCAAGGAATTGCTCAGGGCTCTAATACCCCAAGAAGAGGAGGAAAGAGATGGAGTTGAAGAGGAGTGGCAGCGCCTAAAAACAGCATGTGTTAGGACTACAGAAAAGATATGTGGTCGAGCCAGGTATGGAAATAAGGTACATAAGGAAAGCTGGTTGTGGAATGCATAAGTCCATGAAGTCATCAAAAGAAAGAAGCACTTCCAGAGGTCCTGATAGGTCATGTTTCACGCTATTTAGAAAGCATCTTGGAATATTGTCTGGGCCCATTGATGCAGTGTTCTTGACCTTAGAGAGAGCACTAAGGACTTGTTCCCCTAGTTATAACAGGGGGAGTTATATTTGATGGTATTTTCTGAGTGAAGGTGAGAGAAAGAGGAGGGTGGATTTGGAGTTGAATTTGTCAGCCAGTAGGTTTTGCTGTATCTTCTGGTTTCTCCCTTTTTTAATTTCTCTAAGTCTTTTGGATTTCTAATACCATGACAGGAATAGACCCCCATTCCTAAGTCAAAGTATGATTAAACTTCATGAAATTAGTATTGTTTCAATCTTTGATGTCAGCCAAAAGTGCTCTTCGCAGCACCTGCAATGTGCCCAGTAATGACTCCTTCTGCAATTTGTACAGAGTTACATATATTGGTAACACATCTAAATACAATTGCAGATTCTTTTTTATAAGACCCATTGCTGATACTACTATTGGAACTGTGTAGGTATCTTTCTTCCACTTGTTGTTCAGCACAGGTGGCTCCATTAACACTGAGTTCTGCACACAATTGTATATTGCCTTTGAGGTTGCAGACATAGCTAAAGAATGCCTTGTGGTTGTCTTTGGCTTGGGGGGCCAAATTTACCTCAAATTTAGCTTTGGTAGACTTTGTTCATCCTGTGAGTTGTTGTTTAGTTTGATGAGAGTGCCTTTATCCTGCTGGGTGTTGCACCTCCATTGATGTTGTGATTCCACCAGGGTGGCTTGCTTTTTGAGTTAGTTCTGTACTTTTTCCTGGTGGGTATAGCTGCCTCTGTGCAGCTATTAACATGCTTGTATAGGGTTTCTGTGAAACATTCCATGTATGCAGCAGTGTTCACAGGGTTTATAGTTGGTTGAAATTTTGACTGGTTATCGCTTAATAGTAGGAAGTTAGCCTTAGAGTAGTTCCTGAATATTCCAGGGTTAGCTGGAGTGCCATGTTTTATTTTTACTTCAAAGGAGACTATTTTGAGGTCTGATCTCATCAGAGGAGACATTACACTATGGAGTGTGCGTCACTCTCCAATATTAGTGAAGACCAGATCCAATATGGTAGCACCCCTGGTTGTTGTATTGACAATCTGGTCCAGGGAGTTTGTGTTTACAAAGTCCAGGAATCTCTGTGCCTGTATGTTCGGTGTCATATATGATTCCCAGTTAATAATGGGGTAATTAAAGTCACCTATGAATATGGTATTGGGTTGGATGGTGAGTGTTTCCAGTAAGTTGAAATACATGGTATGGGTTTCCTGCGTCATACAGGGGGACCTATAGCTTGGGAAGTGGTATGGGATTTTTCCTATAGTGATTTGAACATAGAGAAGGTCAAGTGCATTGTCCTGTTTGACCAGCCTTGAGGTATATTTATTCTTGAAGTGAATTGAGACAACTCCACCTTTAGTCCCTGTCTGTGTAGTAGCTGGTCTAAATGTGTAGAAGGCATTATAAGTTTGCACTCTCGGTGTGCTTTCCATAGCTTGAAACCATGTCAGCATTCTCTAGAGTGAAGAGAGCTTCTAGGGAGTGGAGTTTTTTGTTTAGACTCCTAGCATTGAACAGTAACACCTTTAGATTTTCTGTTTTCACCCTCTCCTGCATGTTGACCGACTTGTTTTTACACTCCGCACAAAGCATTATCCCTCTGCCATCTATGAGGGGAGTTTGTTTCATGCAACCAATATTCTTTATGTGTGGTAATGCTTCCTTCATCTGCTGTTTACTTCTTTTCTGAATCATGTCACTCTCCCTTATCCCCAAACATTTATTTTTCATAAAAATGCTTTGTTAATACTCTCTGTTCCAGTATGTTAGTTGACTGGGATCTCCTTTGTACTTTTATTGATGGGAGAAGAGAACACTACCATCCCTTCATTTGTGAATACCAAACAGAAGGATTCAGTTATTAGTTAGTTTTTATTTCGAGTTTTGCCGCTCTATTGGTCTATACAATCCTTTTAACCCCAGTATCCTAGAACTCTTGGAGAGGGAGGCACAAGTTTGGGATCATGGCTATCATTAATCAAGGGTTAAGAGATTTTTTTGCATGCCCCTAATTCCTATTCATTAACCAGAAAACACAGTGCAATGCCAAGTATGCTGGGCCCTATGCAAGTGCATCCATCCATCCATCCAGCCACACATCCACAAATGCAGTTGAAGTACATATGATTCTCTCATCAGGCTTAATCTCTCACAGAGTCCCTACCTTCAAGTATTGCAATTCTGATCTTTCCCCAGGTAGAGCTTTTGCAATGAGACTCTGCTCCCCCCTTTCTTCAAATGTGCAAGGCAGCATCACCTGCTTATTCCCATCCTACCCTGGGCAACTTCTATTGCAGCTGGCTGGTCTTCAAAGTTGTGCCATCTTTGTCCGGACCAAAACCACAATCAAAAGGTGTTTTTAAATGTTATCCATCCTTTTTCTTTTCTTTCTTTCATCCCTTCTGTAGGTCTAAAAAGAGTTATCTGCCTTTTGACTGAATTTCATATATTTTTGCTTTCCTTCATTCTTCTGCTTTTTTTGTCTTCCTCCTTCTCTTGTTTTCTTATCTAACCTTAATGTTATTTGTTTACTCTTGTCTTTTATGCCACTTTATTTTGTCTTTGATTGGTGTACTTGTTTCACATAAAGACCTGTTGCTTCTGGGATTGTAATTTTCTTTATTCCCAATGTTCTTCTACAGTACTTTCATGTCTGCTAGAACTTTATTGAGACACTGTTTATGTTGCCGAAGTCTGCTATTTTGGTATAGAACCCATACATTTCACTGACATAGCTCAGTCGTCATGCTGGTTCTGAGCAGCATTGTTTGGTCACTCACTCCAAAACGGCTGTTTATTTCTAAATCTGAAATCAGTTCTCCTTCTTCATTTAAAACGACACTGTCCAAAACTGTTATTTCTTAAACACATTGTAGTACCAGCTGTTTGAGGCACTCATCTTATAGGCTTGTTCTGATTAACATCATGCATACCTCTCAATTGTCCCTGATTTTATCTCATGTTTTGCCTTGTCCTTTATATATTTTTTAAAATGTTTTAATAAATCATGAATGATTGCAGTAAGTCAATAATGACAGACGTTAGAGTTTCATTCATCTTAACTTTCTGAAAACTACGGATTGGTGTAAAACCTGTTGTTCTTTTAACTTTTTAAGTCAGAGTAATATTTTAAGAAGGTGCTGATTTTAGACATTTGTCCCCCGATTGTTTTTCTTATTCTCCAGAGTTCACAAGCAAAATTGATAGGTATGACATCAGATGGATTAAAGTTCATTATTAACAATAACTTCTCATTCTCTGTCATCCAGGGCATGCAACTTAGTATGTGTGGATGTAACACACAGTACCACCTCTTCTTTTTGTTTGCTCATTTTTCCTGTTGCTTTGATCTCTTGTGTTATATTGAGGGCTACATGTTCTCTTACTATTTTTTAATTTGTTGTCTGTTCCTTGTATAAATTCTGCATCCTGGCATTGCAGACATGGTTCTCATCACAGCTAGTAGATTAAATAGCTGTAATCAGTTACATTCATTGCCTTTCATTTTTCCCTTTGTCTTGCCTTTTGACCTCATCTGTGTTGCCATTATATATATATATATATATATATATATATGTCCTTTTCCTGTTTACTATTAATATTGCCTTATTGTTTACATTAGCAAAATTTCAACTACCACTGCTATGATATTTTGAAATGGCAAAGCCATACTTTTCCCTATGTTTTCACAAATCTCCCCTTGTAGCTAGTTTTGATATTTGCAGAAGAAATGCTTCACGTTGTCACTTAAATTCTCGGTTTTCTACCCAGATGAATGCAGACCATCCTGCCAGTATAGCCTGCATTCCTCTGAGGGAATTCCTGGTCTCTAGTGAACAAAAAAGCCTCAAGGTCTGCATCAGCTATCTAGTATTATGTTGACACTAATTGTTTAGTGCAGCTTAAGTGTACTAGTGCCATGGAGACGCAATGGTACTGTCTGTACTGTTTATGCAATGCCCTTCAGTAATTGTACAGTCTCTTTTATTGATCCTATGTGTTTCCTAACTGTTTCAGATATCCTAAGGGTTTGATCCCCTGCCCCTCATAGCCATGGCACCAGGCAGATATATAATCTCCCTGTCCCTTTTCTCTCCTAATTCTACCATCTTGACATTGTAATCCTCTGTCAGAAGTTATTTTTTCTTTTTGAAGTCCTTTATCACTCATGCGGGTATCACTAGCATTCACTTTAATCTCTAATGTGGGTACCTATATGAAGGAATCCATATGTGCTGGTACAGCATAAGAACTGTAGAGAGGTACACCACAGGAAATCTCTCTCTCTCTTTCTCCCATGACCATCATCTGTCTAGAGTCCACAGCCATTCACAGTACAACTGCTTATTGTTATCCCCAGTTTCTGGGGTAGCAGTAGTGGCTATTGAGGTTATTGTGTGGTGAGATTATCCTCTAAATCCTGATTATGTGGACATAAGAAATATTTCTGAATCCAGAAAGGTGCTTGTAACTGGAGTAGCAATTGCAGCATCCTCCTGAATTTGTCCAGGAAGACTGCTGCTTCACGACCAGGGAACTTCCTGAATATTGACTTCATAACTCTTGGGTTGTTTATTTTCTGATCTCTATGTACTTTCAGATTTGTTTTGTTTTAATTTACTTAAATAAACAATATTAGTCACATATCCAGTAAGCCCTATTTCACTGAGGTGTAATATTTCATCCCTCCAGAAAGTGGGTGGGAAGGATTACTGCTTGCTTCACTTTTCTTTTCTGTAAAAATAGCTATTTCAGCTTGCAAATGAAAAATAAATTGTTGTTATTCTGTCAAACCTTGACACTGCAAAGTAGAAGAGGCTTAAAGAAGGTGGGGGATAATGCAGTGTTTTGAATCTGAAAAATTAAAACAAAACAATATTCTCACACCTTACTTTCTGCTTTTCTAACTCTTTTTTTCTTGTTCAGGATCTCTGCAATAAAATGTCAGTCAATGCTGCTAGGCATTTATATATTTTTAAAAGAATGACTCAGCTCTTTAACTTTCACCCAGTTAATGCCACAATCCAAACACTAACACATTTTCCAGTCATAGTTTGTTAAGATAAAATAAATCACATTGAAAAGGAACAAAGCTCTAACAGCTTACTTACTAGTTAGTTTTGCTGATTGAAATTATTTTGGGGATGCCATAGCAAACTGTTTTTCTCTTCTGTTAGACAAGCTAAGGCATTGAACCAGCTCCCTATCATTAATCATCTGTATTAAAGGCAAAGTTCAAATGTGTAACACCCTTTTAGTATTCATTGGCTAAAGCTGAACAAAATCAATACAAAAAAGAACATTTCTGCAGCTAATATATTTATTTAGAGCACTGAAATTTCTCAGTCCTAGGCATGTTATAGAAAAAAATAGTAAAACTAGAACAAATTGTTAAAAGGAGACACAGAAACATGGCGACATTACCTGGTGCCCTGTGCAGTTCCCCAAACTGGCACCCCCCAAATCTAGATTGAGGACCAAAATCTCCAATGACTTCAACAAACTGCTTCTTACAACTGTAACAATCAGCTTGCTATAATTAAAACCACACAGTCACACAATGAGTGTTTATGCCATGACCTTGATTATAGTATCCTCATTCATTTATTAAGCTGCAGTTTTTTCATGTCTTCATAAATCAATCTTGGCACCATACTCGAACATCATGACACCTGACAATCAAGCCCCCAATTGGCTTGCGCCTGGAGCAGCTGCCCACCCTAGTTATGGCTCTGAAGAGGCACATGCACCTTAAATTGCAGGAAAGGTAAAAAATAAATATTATATTAAAAATTTTAAGTCAAAATGTTATTGATTTGATCCTTGTAGCATCTAAATGGACTGTCCTGTAGAGGTGGAGTACCATAAAGGAGTACTGAGTCACTTATCCAAATCAGGTATAGTAACTGGTTAACAGTACAATAGCAAAATAAGCAGAAAGGTATGTTGTGAGATGTCATCAGTCTGGTGCAATAAACAACTAGCAGCCCTTCACCTGATGACCTGATGTATCTAGATTGACTGTACAGTCTCAGGATCTGTTTAATATAAGCAGGACCCAAGCTGTAAAAGACATGGCAGGTGACGGCCAAGATTTTAAAAATATATTTAGAGATGATTGAAAGCAGGTGCATATTCCACGTGACCAGAGAATTATGTCTAAATTTAGTCCAGTTCACTTCTACCTTCTCCTCTTAAAAGCCTCAGCTCATAACATTATACTGCTTGTATATAGCCTTTATCTTGCTACAGTATAAACCCCAGATACAATGTAGTTGAAAAAAAGTATTGTCTTATTTTTAACATCACTGGCATTATCAACAAGTCACTGATACAAATCTCCACGCATCACATTTAAAGTACCTATGCACAGAACTACTTTACAGTGTAACATGCACTTAACTTCAAGAATTTTATTTTACACATATTACTGAGGGAAGAAAAGGAACTGCTTTGCTTACAGTTACAACTTCAGTTCCTTGGCTATCCTTCTAAACATTAATAACAAAGTGCACATCATACTTTAAAGTCCTTACATTAATTTGTCTGCCACTTTCCAGTCTTTTTTTCCCAGTTGTATCATGTCAAGACTACATCCAGTGGATGCAACACTTTACAGTTCATCCATTTTTTTCTTATTTTTGCATACTCTATAGCCTTCTTCATCATCTCGACCACCAAACACCAGTCTGTTGTTAAAGTTCAAGGTACCCTTATTTGTTCTAATCATCTCCCAATTTTTTTTCTATAGCTCAATCATTGCCCTTAAGAAAAATGGAAAAATGTTTTGTTAGCGTGTTTTGTCTATGGACTATGCCATTATCAAAGAAATGAGAAGCAGTATCCCCTTTAACTTGCTGGCTCACTTTTTGCTCGGTAAACTTTATTTCCTCCTTTATCGATTCTGCATCCAAAATTGTGTTTACTTCTTCTGAAAAAAAATATTCTGAAGACAGCTGGATATAGCAACTTGAATCTTACCTCATTTTTGACACCCTCTGATTGCAGGGATAAAGGTGCATCTATTCTCCTTGATGTCCAGAGAATATAATTTTCAATGAAAACTCTGGTGTCCTCAACTGATAGTACTTTACCCTTCTGCCACAGTTTTGTTAAGAGCAGCACCTTCTACTGATATGACTGCATGTTTAGTACTGTAGGTTTTGACTTCTTTCTCATGGCCAGATTTGGAGCATAGACATGATGTGCCCTTTATGTTAACAAATCCTGCAGTGGAGTACCAGTCCAGCTGCTTATTTGTACTTTCAAAAAATTAATGCAATCTGTTCCTTCCTGTTCCTCAGGTAAAGCAGAAAATCTCTGTGTGCTGTAAGCCTACTATTTTTTCAAATAGTTCTTCTTGATTAGCCTCATATTCACCCACACTTTCCTTAATTTCAGTCTCTTGTTTCTGCTGTTTTATTGGCTCATCTGAATAGCCACTTACAGCTTTTTTTCTATTCTTTCCACACTTTTGTCATTTGACTGTATACATTTCTCCAGTACTTCACTTATTTTTAAACACCTCTAAATGCATTTGATTTAATTTTCTCTGTAAACTACTGGAATCCATCTCTTGTACTGAGTGTTGAGCCTGAAACCTGATCTGCTTTTTGCTGAAGTACTGTAAAGAGCTTCCCCCACCTAAGTTCTCCTTTTCTAGCTGATTTTCTCTTACTTTCTTTACACATATTTGTTGCTGACATCTATGCAGTGTAGTGAGTAACCAGTAACTGAATTGTACCCAAATAAATTGTTTTTCTGGCTGCTTTCCAAAGTTTCAGTTATTTCTGGAAGACCCCTAAATGACCTGTTGGTCAGTGTACATCCATCTTGCTCTACTTCAAATCAATCCCTTGTTCACCTTCAAGTACACCAAATAACTTCAAATTTCTTCCTAAACTCTTGTCTTTCACTGATATCAAATGTTGCTCAGCATAAACCACTTATCTCAAGAGCTTCCTCATGGATTTATTCAGCATTTTGCCTTATTGTCATAATTGTGACATATTGCCCACATACAACTTCACAGTCATCAGCTTCACATATAACCAGCCAACAACCTTGTGAAGTACTTCAAATCATACTTAAGTCTTTCCAACATAAAACCTATATCTTTAACATTAAGTTGGTTCATCTTTTTTACTGTTATCTTGATCAACTTCTCATTCAGCGTCACTTATAATTTTTTAATCCAGCTTCAACTAGTTTGCATCTCTTCTCCAGTTTCATTGCATAAGTGCATGGACAGTCCTGTCACACATCAACATCATGCACATCACCTTGAATACCCTACTTTAACTCAGAAAATATTTAACTTTACTAAATGGAGCAACCAGAGGAGACATCTAACCACATGAAACAATGTGAGACCACTCTCCAAAGCAAAATCTTTTTAATATTCTCAGATGCTATTATGACCAATAACAGAATGTGAGAATATTAAATGGAATAATATTCTCACATATTATTATGATCAATACTTTCATATGTCTTGACCATATCCAAATAAAACAGCTCAGCTTAGATTTTTTACAATATACTCACAAAGTTCTTTCAATGAAACTTGATTAAAAGTGATGCATGATGCAGAATTAAATAAATAATAATAAATGCAGAGAATAATAAATCTATATAAAATATCTTTAAAACAAAATATCCATAAGGAACTATAACCAACCACCAAATATACAATCATAACTAGAAGATTAAACTGAATGTTGTGGCATTATTAAAATACAAATACTTTCAATATGTAAAAATTATAACCAAATGAAATAAGATATAACTATTTCAAAGGCAGAACAAAACACCCAAAATGTTTCAAATAAAAATAAGCTGAGAAAATATACCAAGGAATTCAGAAAGAACCCCACCTTTTGCAGTAATAGCTGTGGCCAAAAGGGACTGTTTCCATGATGCAGGAAATGTGAGTCAAAGACACTTTAGCTGCAATGAGAAAATATCTTATTATCAGCTAATTTTCTCTGAATTGCTATTAATTAGCACAAGTACAAATCAACACTTTCCTGTTGCAGTTTCTACTGGCAGACTGTGCATCACACTGTTACAGGCACTCGCAGTCAAACTCACACACAGACACACAGACGCAGACACACACACACACACACACACACACACACACACACACACACACACACACACACACACACACACACACACACACACACACCCTGAGTTGATAGAATGTCCCGGATACCTCTTCTTAGTTTTGTCCCTGCCTTTGTAAATCGCAGACCCTTACATTTAGTCAATAATGCCAGAAATTAGTGTTTCATTCTTATTGATCATAAAGTGCAACATGATGTCTGAGGTCTTGCTCTATTAACGTTTTGAGTGAGTTCCAGTAATAGTTAATCCTTGGTGTCTAGTGCTCCCCTGGCTTTGTACTGAAGCCTCCCCCACACGGACACACCCCTTTCCCTCCCAGCTGTCTGTCCCTAATTTTACAGGATTCTTCTCATAGTCCCTTTTATACATGCCCTTTTCCTTGTAAATCACAAACTGTTGAATCATTGAATAATGCCAAACATCAGAGTTTCATATTTCCCAATCAGAGACAGCCATGAATCAATGTCCCTCTGTTCCCTCTCTTACCAGTAGCACTAATCCCAAGATGGCTGCTTGGAAGTAGTTTTTAGG